>NC_069502.1:648897007-649077007 GCF_027579735.1 Bombina bombina | reverse complement strand
AGCAGGTCTTTGCCAACATGCATGACAATTCCAAAACCTATAATTGCAGTAATATGCAAATTCCCATCAAACTATTACTCACAAAAAGCGATTTGGCCAAGGCCATTGTTGATGCTAAAACAATAATAATTTGGAATAGATTTTTGGGATAAAAAAAAAAAATCAGTACTATGAAATGACTGCTGATAAGAAAACATTATCTTGACCATCTAAACTATGCCAGAAACCTACTGGTAATTCAGGTTTCACAATACCACTACCTCCAGAGAAATTGCAGCACTTCATATGAAAATCTTGGATACTGTGTCAACAGTCTTCTACACTGCCAAAGGTCCATTACATGACCAAAGTGAGCATACTTTTAGACCTTTATTTCATTTTCAAGCGCTCATGTAAAACAGACAGTGTTTAGGATTATACACCATTTCAATAAAAACATTAAGCAGAAAGTAATTTTTGCATTATTGACCACAAATCGGTTAAACACACTATTTAGGTACCACTCTAGAGCTGTAAACCTTGCTCTCAAACAGGAAGCCACACATTTCAAAATCTATCCGGCACTTGTGTATCTTAACTCTGTACTTGCTGTTAAGAGCCCTGCACAGTTCTACAACATAGTAGAAAAACAGAAAACATCAGAACCCCTCTTCTTATAAAAAAAATACTTTAATTCATCACAAACAGGAGGAATACATAGAAAATGTTTTGGTCAAATGACCTAAATCATGTGACATTCAGTGATAAGTTACACACAGGTATTTAAAATCACATAGCTCCACAACATTAACCCTTTCGTAAATTATGTACACAAAACAATACAAAATTCTAGTAAAACATCCCCTGGTGGGGAGACCTCACAATTAATAATTTCCTTAACGGGTCTCTAAACAAAGTGCATTCTGATCCTTCATTAGGATCCAAAAGTGGAATGCGGCGGCCACTTGTGGCATTCAGCTCTTTTAGAAGCCAGATTTATTCTTGTAAAAGTTCTTTAATAAGTTATTTAATAAATCCAGCTCTGGAAAGAGCCGAATGCCATGAGTGGCCACCGCATTTGGATCCTAACGAAGGATCAGAATGCACGTTTACTAAACCGCAACCTAAACACCCAACCTAGTGAATGATAGCAACAAAACTGGAAACAGCGCTATATTTAACTAAGTAATTTCCCATACACAAAAAAAGATATGTAAAAAATCTTTTTATTATGTATCAAAATTTCAACAAAGTGAGACTGATGGCTCAAATTTAACACATTGTATAAATCACAACATATGTATATGTAAAAAAATAATAATTCCAAAGTAAAACATATAAAACGAACAAAAAGCAGCAAAAAAGGCAATAGTGCCTAACATTCCATTCTACAAATATTGTAAACATGTATTTAATGTGCTTGTGAGAAGTTCGGAATAGAAAGAGTGTTGTATGTGAAATATTTGGAACAAAATATATTGCATATACCGCCATAGAAATTATACAACCGTCTACTGTCAGATGTCTGCACACACACTAAGATGAAAGAAAATATTTGAATACATACTATTTCATAAAAAACTGTTTTGAATTTAAAATAAAGCTCTGAAAAAGAGCAAACAAACAAAACACTTGCCTGGCCAGACTGGTGCCATTCCAAAACACAAAGCGTTTCAGGGACATGTCAGCGGATCCAAAAATGTAGTGTTGAGTGGCTAAATCCTTACCAGGCAAAAGAGGGAGTGGTCTGGTTGGCTGTTGTTCTGTCAGATCAGCCAATTTATCAGATAAGCCATTTGCGTCACTTCTGGTGACATGGAATCAGCTGTCTGACCACAAATTCACTCACTGTGCATGCGTTCCACCGTATTCAAATAACTGCATGTCACTGTGTTGTTAATGGTTGTAATTCCACCAAATTCACTATATGTTTTGAGTCTGTCTGGGAGTTGAAGGGAGGCAAAGCCCCCCTTGTAAACCTCATTCCCATAGGTTCCCTTGGGGTGGATGCCAGAGGATCAGCGGTGCGCTCCCCTTGAACCACCCAGGCGGAGACAAAAAAAATAAAAAGAGTGAAAATGGGGGAATTACAGTGCAATATATATATATATATGGTTAACAACCAATATAATGGAAACAGCAGATCAGTTCCGTTGTCGAGATTTGCTACCTGTGGTGGAGCATGTGTAGGGAGTGAATTTGTGGCCAGACAGCTAATTCCACGTCACCGGAAGTGACCTGATCAGCTAACCTGATGAATTGGCTGATCTGTCAGAACAGCGGGACAGATCTGCAGCAAGGATTGAGGGCGAGGTAAACTTATCACTGAGAAGTTGAAGCCCAGGTATTTTTCAGAGCCGTTTTAGTGCAACAGAGATGTGAGGTGTTGGGGCTGAAATCCTAAAGTTTAAAATGCCTGTGGCATCTTCCAGCTCCAGTTTTACAAGCTAATGTAGTTAATCTAACCTAATTGAAAATGCTACTAATCATTTGAAATCCGTTTCTTATGACCGCTGCTTCTTAACTTTCGTTTCCACGCAGAAACTGCTGCATTCGCAGCATGATAAATCAGCCCCATTGTGTCTGATATCGTTTGTTTTAAATTTCCTTATATAAGATATTTTGTGGAGACGAGATCCTTACATCCATTGTTGTGGTTTTCTGCTGTTCCAAAAATGGCCTCCTTTTATAGGGTACTCTAATTACATATTTAATTTAGAGAGAGCGCTCCTATGCTGCTAAATAGCTAAACAACGCAGAATGTGTTTTTAACATTATAGTATCACTGATACAGAAAAGTAGTTGTCCACTCTGATCAAATATTTCCAAAATGTGGAAAAGTTTAGTTTATAATATATTTTTTTTAACTGAAGAGTTATGTGGGGATTTGGTTTATTTATGTATTTAAATTCCATACTATTGTTTAAATTTTGTACATTTAACATTGGATTTTATATCCTGCTTAATTATGCAACAAGAAATCCACAACGCAGCACTTCCATTTAAGCTTCTTTATTCAGGCGAAAGACTGAAATTACAGACAATGTTTCACGCAAACAATCTTAATCTTGTCTAAAACAAAATACATAGAAAACTCCAATTTGAGTCTTTGGACTGAATACAGAAGCTTATATGGACGTGCTGCTGCTGCATTGTGGAGAAAACAACATGAGACCTTGCAGTTTCTGTATGCAAATATGTGTGAAATATAGAAGTGATGTATTTAAATTGGTTGGTGCGTCTTGATGCATAGTTTCTATAGCTAATACTGCAGTATTTAAAATTTCAGTATATATGGCTGTTTTATAAGGCAAAAGCAGCTATTTCTATCAATATAATGGAGTTATTTACCAACAAGTAAAATAGGATCATTGGGAAATGTATGCCATTCATGAGGTTTTTATAATTATGCTATGTATTACTAGTGGCTATATATATATTATATTATATATACACACACATACATCCAATTAATACCTGGCTCCTAGATTTTTGGGCTGGCTCCTAGATTTTGCAAAAATTTGTTGAGAACTAGATTAAAGTATTTTTCATAAGAAATGGAGTACAGCTGTTCTCTGTTTCCTCAAGCAGGATATGGCAACCATGCAATCCTGTCACTCACTGGCTGTGACCCTTTGCAGGGGTTATATATATATATAATTACATCATGCAATTTTTTTTACTGACTTTAGGTAACAAACTTGCCATTTTTACAAGAGAATGTAAATTTAATGTAAGATAATGAAATACAGGTATTGTTAAAGTGATGGAAAAACAAAATTTATGCTTACCTGATAAATTTCTCTCTCTCTTGACACGGGTCATCTCTAATTACTATTGGGAATATCACTCCTGGCCAGCAGGAGGAGGCAAAGAGCACCACAGCAAAGTCATTTCCCTTCCCTCCAACCCCAGTTATTTGACCGAAAGAAAAGGAGAGAAAGGAAGTAACACACGGTGCAGAGGTGCCTGAAGTTTATAAAACAGAACCTGTCTAAATAAACAGGACGGTCCGTGGACTCACCATGTCAAGAAATAAATACATTTATCAGGTAAGCATAAATTTAATTTTCTTTTTAATGACACTGAGTTCACGGTTCATCTCCAATTACTATTGGGAATCAATACCCAAGGTAGAGGACATAGATGATAAGGGAGGGACAAGACAGGGAACCTAAACGGAAGGCATCAGTGCTTGAAGAACCTTTCTCCCAAAAGAAGCCTCAGCCAAGGCAAAAGTATTACATTTATAGAATTTTTAAAAAGTGTGTAGAGAGGACCAAGTTGCAGCCGTGCAAGTTTGTTTCATAGAAGCTTCATTTTTGAATGCCCAGGAAGAGTAAACAGCCCTCGTGGAATGAGCCGTGACTCTCTCAGAAGGCTGCTGTCTAGCAGTTTCAAAGGCCAAGCGAATTATACTCTTCAGCCACAAAGAAAGAGAAGTAGCCGTAGCTTTCTGACCCTTGCCTTTCCCAGAGAAAACAACAGAAAAATAATCCTTAGTCGCCTGTAAATAGTATTTCAATGCACGCACCACATCTAGGTTGTGCAGCAGACGCATTTTATGAGAAGAAGGGTTAGGGCACAAAGGAACAACGATTTATTGATTAATGTTCCTATCCGAAACCACTTTAGGGAGAAACCCTTAGTACGCAGAAATACCTTATCCGAATGAAAAATAAAGGGGATTCATACTGCAATGCCGAGAGCTCTGAGACGAGCAGAAGAAATTGCAACAAGAAACAAAACTTTCCAAGATAACATCTTAATATCTAAGGAATGCATAGGCTCAAATGAAACCTGCTGAAGAACTTTAAGAACAAGGTTAAGACTCCAAGAAGGAGTAACAGGTTTTAACACAGGCCTGATTCTGACCAAGACGTGACAGAAAGATTGCACGTCTGGTACATCCACCAGACGTTTATGCAACAAAATAAACAAGGCAGATATATGACCCTTCAAGGTACTCGCAGATAAACAGTTCTCCAGACCCTCCTAGAGAAAGGACAGAATTCTAGGAATCCTAACTCTACTCTAAGAGTAGCTTCTGGCTCCACACCAATACAGATATTTATGCCATAACTTATGGTAAATCTTTCTAGTGACAGGCTTACGAGCCTGAATCAAGGTCTCAATAACCGACTCAGAAAACCTGCGCTTAGATAGAATTAAGCATTCAATCTCCAAGCAGTTAGCGTCTGAGAAATGAAATTTGGTTGAAGGAAGGGCCCTTGAAGTAGAAGGTCCTTCCTCAGTGGAAGTCTCCAAGGTGGAAGAGAAGACATCTTCACTAGGTCTGCATACCAGATCCTGCGAGGCCACGCCGGTGCAATGAGGATCACCGACACCTTCTCCTGTTTGATTCGAGCAATGACCCGTGGAAGGAGAGCAAACGGAGGAAATAGGTATGCTAGACTGAAATTCTAAGGGACCGCCAGAGCAACTATCAGTACAGCCTGAGGATCCCTTGACCTCGACCCGTACCTCGGAAGCTTGGCATTCCGTTGAGATGCCATAAGATCCAGAGACCCCACTCCCCTGGATGAAAGGTCTGTCTGCTCAGAAAATCTGCTTCCCAATTGTCCACTCCTGGAATGTGGATCGCAGATAGCAGTTGTGGGTCTCTGTCCACTGAATAATCTTGGCTACCTCTGCCATGGCCAAGGAGTTCCTCCCTGATGGTTGATGTAAGCCACTGAAGTTATGTTGTCCGACTGAAAACTGATAAACCGGGCTGAAGCTAACTGAGGCCAGGCCAGAAGAGCATTGAAGATTGCCCTCAGCTCTAGGATGTTTATGGGGAGAACAGACTCCTCCTGAGTCCATGTCCCCTGAGCCTTTAGTGAGCCACAGACTGCTCCCCATCCCAGCAGGCTGGCGTCCGTTGTCACAATCACCCAGGTGGGTCTGCGGAAGCAAGTTCCCTGGGAGAGATGATCCTGAGACAGCCACCAATGAAGAGAATCTCTTGTCGCCTGATCCAGATGTAATCGCGGAGACAAATCTGCATAATCCCCTGATGCCTGAGCATGCATAACTGCAGAGCTCTGAGATGGAACCGGGCAAACGGAATGATGTCCATGGCAGCTACCATCCGACCAATCACCTCCATACATTGGGCCACTGACGGCCGAAGAGAGAACTGAAGGACAAGACAAGAGTCGAAGATCTTCGTTTTTCTGACCGCTTTCAGAAATATTTTTATTGATAAGGAATCTATTATTGTTCCCAAGAACACTACCCTTGTAGCTGGAATCAAGGAACTCTTTCCCAAATTCATCTTCCATCCGTGAGAACGCACTCCGTGTGGGAGTTTGCTTGTTGAACCAGAATGTGTCCAGATAAGGCGCTACTGCAATGCCCCACAACCGGAGCACTGCCAACAAGGATCCCAGGACCTTTGAAAAAATCCTGGGAGCTGTGGCAAGGCCGAATGGAAGAGCCACAAACTGGAAGTGTTTGTCTAGAAAAGCGAACCTCAGAAACCTGCCATAATCCCTGTGGATGGGAACATGCAGGTATGTATCCTTTAAAACTACTGTTGTCATGAATTGACCCTCTTCACCCAAAGGAAGAATGGAACGAATAGTTTCCATCTTGAAGGACGGTACTCTGAGGAACTTGTTTAGACTTTTTAAGTCTAAAATTGGTCTGAAAGTTTCCTCTTTTTTTGGGAACCACGAACAGATTGGAGTAAAATCCCAGACCCTGTTCCTGCATTGGAACAGGAACTATCACTCACAGGTCGGAAAGGTCCCGGACACAGTGCAAGAAAGCCTCTCTATATCTGGTCTACAGATAATCTTGAGAGTAGAAACCTCCCCTGGGAGGAAAGGTCTTCAACTCTAGTTTGTATCCCTGGGACACGATGTCCACCGCCCAAGGATCCGGAACATCCCGAGCCCAGGCTTGAGTGAAGAAGGAAAGTCTGCCCCCCACAAGATCCGGTCCCGGATAGGGAGCAGACCCTTTATGCTGACTGAGTTATTAACAGGTTTTTTTAGATTGCTTCCCCTTGTTCCAAGACTGGTTGGAACTTCAGGAAGGCTTGGACTGTTCCTGCTTGGTAGAAGGAGATGAAGGCTTACCTTTGAAGTTTCAAAAGGAACGAAAATTACTCTGACGCCCTTTCTGCTTATTCCTCTTATCCTGAGGGAGGAAATTACCCTTTCCTCCCGTAATGTGTGAAATAATTTCAGCCAAATCCAGCCCAAACAAGGTCTTACCCTTGTAGGGAAACACCAAAAGCTTAGACGACACATCCGCAGACCAGGACATCAACCATAAGGCTCTGCGGGCCAGTACGGCAAAACCAGAAATCTTTGCTCCCACCTTAATAACCTGTAGGGAAGCGTTAATAAAGGAATTGGCCAACTTAAGAGCCTTGATCCTATCCTGGATCTCTTCAAGGGAAGTATCTGTCTGAATAGAATCAGACAAAGCATCAAACCAGTATGCCTCCACGCTGGTGACGGTAGCAATACACACCGCAGGTTGCCATTGTAAACCCTGGTGTACATACATCTTTTTAAGTAACCCTTCCAACTTCTTGCCCATAGGATCCTTAAAGGAACAGCTATCCTCTATGGGAATAGTGGTTCTCTTAGCCAAAGTGAAAATTGTCCCTTCCACCTTAGGGACCATCTGCCAAGACTCCTTGATAGAGTCACCTAATGGAAACATTTTCTTAAAAATTGGGGATGGAGAAATAGGGATACCAGGTCTCTCCCATTTCCGAGCAATAATCTCTGTAGACGGTCTGGTACAGGGAAAACCTCCACCATGGAAGGTAAATTAAAGTACTTGTTTAGCTTACTGGACTTCTTAGGATTGACTACGATAGTAATGTTGGAGTCGTCCAGGGTAGCCAAAACCTCCTTAAGTAACAAACGGAGGTGTTTCAGCTTAAATCTAAAACAACTTTAGCATCAGAAGAAGGAATTACACTGAGTCTGAGATTTCACCCTCAGATGGTACCGAAGTATCTTCCTCCTCAGACTTCTGGGAAGGAACATTCGGAATAGCCACGACTGTGTCAGAAACCTTACTAACTGATTCCTTAGATTTCCTCTTGCGCTTTCCCTGCAGCATGGGAAAATCTGACAGCACATCAGTCACCGCAGAATATATGTGGGTAGCAGTGTCTTGCAACGTAACTCCAACCGGAGTGTGAGAGGAAACGCACGGCACTGCATGTGTGGACGATAAAGTTTGGGACACTTGAGGAGAAAGCTCCGGCATATCTTTAACATTTTCAGGAGACCCCTGAACAGCATCTGCCTTAGAAAATGATGGCTCAGAATCAAAAAGTCTATCGCTGTAATTCAATGTTCTCCCAATACATGAGGAACAGAAAGAGATTGGTGGTTCCACATTAGCATCAAAACACAAAGAACAAGTAACATTTTGCAGGACCTCTTGGTCCATCTTTACCCAATAATTGAAGAAATGAAAAATAAAATACTTTTATTTATCTTTTATATTATGTCACAAAAAGGTCACTGTCCCTTTAAATTTTAAGCAACAACTTTTTTTTTCTCATGCAAAAAACGTTGGTCTAAGAGCACCCCAGACAGCCTCTACACCTCAGTTAGCCCTGCTGAGGTGCCTACCTGTCCTGCTGACCGCCGGAGTTAATATAGAGAGAAAATCCGGACTAAACCTAGAGCTGCTCCACACGGTATCCGGAGACCGCGAACACTGAAAAGCGGAAGCGCAACAAATTAAGTCACCCTTCCGACACTCCGGAAGTGAGAAAGGAAAAAAGCGCGCAAAACTCTATGCCGCTTCAGAACAAACCAGCCCATCGTGTGCGTATCAACCTGAACCTCCCGGCCGGCATTAATCTTTAGTCTGAAGGTAAAGCCGCCGAGAGTAAGTAAAAAAAAAAACACAACCATCCTGACCGGAATAATTCGGATTAAAAAACTAACTGAGTTTATGGTCCTTGAACTCCTCTCGTCCCCAGTGCCTGCACAAACTGCCTCACATTATCCTATTAACCCACAATAGGATTAATGAATCTGATGTCCCAACAAAGTTAACTGTTAAAGTGCCAATATTTTTCTTTATATTCCCTAGAAAAATAAAATTAGCACTTACCGCGATGTAATCTGCCTGACAGCAGGGCAGCTTACTAGGTTTGAGAGGCATTTTCCCTCACATGGACCTGTGGAAAAAAGGAAAAGACTGAGCTATTTTACACAGGCTTTCAAGTTAGGGCAGCAATAACTATTTGGGAGGCGCAGTGAGGATTATACCCCACAAGTTCCCAATTGCTTAAAAGCCACCACTGCTCTACTGAAGAGACTGGCATGGGCTACGGCTAAACTCCAGGAAAAAGCAGAAAAACATAATTTCTTTCATATTAGCAAGAGTCCATGAGCTAGTGACGTATGGGATATACATTCCTACCAGGAGGGGCAAAGTTTCCCAAACCTCAAAATGCCTATAAATACACCCCTCAACACACCCACAAATCAGTTTAACGCATAGCCAAGAAGTGGGGTGATAAGACAAAAGTGTGAAAGCATAAAAAATAAGGAATTGGAATAATTGTGCTTTATACAAAAAAATCATAACTACCACAAAAAAGGGTGGGCCTCATGGACTCTTGCTAATATGAAAGAAATGAATTTATCAGGTAAGTCCTTACATAAGTTATGTTTTCTTTCATGTAATTAGCAAGAGTCCATGAGCTAGTGACGTATGGGATAATGAATACCCAAGATGTGGATCTTCCACGCAAGAGTCACTAGAGAGGGAGGGATAAAATAAAGACAGCCAATTCCGCTGAAAATAATCCACACCCAAAATAAAGTTTAAATCTTATAATGAAAAAAACTGAAATTATAAGCAGAAGAATCAAACTGAAACAGCTGCCTGAAGTACTTTTCTACCAAAAACTGCTTCAGAAGAAGAAAACACATCAAAATGGTAGAATTTAGTAAAAGTATGCAAAGAAGACCAAGTTGCTGCTTTGCAAATCTGATCAACCGAGGCTTCATTCCTAAACGCCCAGGAAGTAGAAACTGACCTAGTAGAATGAGCTGTAATCCTTTGAGGCGGAGTTTTACCCGACTCGACATAAGCATGATGAATCAAAGACTTTAACCAAGACGCCAAAGAAATGGCAGAGGCCTTCTGACCTTTCCTAGAACCGGAAAAGATAACAAATAGACTAGAAGTCTTTTTGAAATATTATGTTGAAGCTACTAAAAATTTCCGAGCTCTAACTACATCCAAAGAATGCAACGATCTTTCCTTAGAATTCTTAGGATTAGGACACAATGAAGGAACCACAATTTCTCTACTAATGTTGTTAGAATTCACAACCTTAGGTAAAAATTTAAAAGAAGTTCGCAACACCGCCTTATCCTGATGAAAAATCAGAAAAGGAGACTCACAAGAAAGAGCAGATAATTCAGAAACTCTTCTAGCAGAAGAGATGGCCAAAAGAAACAAAACTTTCCAAGAAAGTAATTTAATGTCCAGTGAATGCATAGGTTCAAACGGAGGAGCTTGAAGAGCCCCCAGAACCAAATTCAAACTCCAAGGAGGAGAAATTGACTTAATAACAGGTTTTATACGAACCAAAGCTTGTACAAAACAATGAATATCAGGAAGACTAGCAATCTTTCTGTGAAAAAGAACAGAAAGAGCAGAGATTTGTCCTTTCAAGGAACTTGCAGACAAACCTTTATCCAAACCATCCTGAAGAAACTGTAAAATTCTAGGAATTTTAAAAGAATGCCAAGAAAAATGATGAGAAAGACACCAAGAAATGTAAATCTTCCAGACTCGATAATAAATCTTCCTAGATACAGATTTACGAGCCTGTAACATAGTATTAATCACAGAGTCAGAGAAACCTCTATGACTGAGAATCAAGCGTTCAATCTCCATACCTTCAAATTTAAGGATTTGAGATCCTGATGGAAAAAAGGACCTTGCGATAGAAGGTCTGGTCTTAACGGAAGAGTCCACGGTTGGCAAGTGGCCATCCGGACAAGATCCGCATACCAAAACCTGTGAGGCCATGCTGGAGCCACCAGCAGAACAAACGAGCACTCCTTTAGAATCTTGGAAATTACTCTTGGAAGAAGAACTAGAGGCGGAAAGATATAGGCAGGATGATACTTCTAAGGAAGTGACAATGCATCCACTGCCTCCGCCTGAGGATCCCTGGATCTGGACTGATACCTGGGAAGTTTCTTGTTTAGATTAGAAGCCATCAGATCTATTTCTGGAAGTCCCCACATTTGAACAATCTGAAGAAATACCTCTGGGTGAAGAGACCATTCGCCCGGATGTAACGTTTGGCGACTGAGATAATCCGCTTCCCAATTGTCTATACCTGGGATATGGACCGCAGAAATTAGACAGGAGCTGGATTCCGCCCATACCAATATTCGAGATACTTCTTTCATAGCCAGAGGACTGTAAGTCCCTCCTTGATGATTGACATATGCCACAGTCGTGACATTGTCCGTCTGAAAACAAATGAACGACTCTCTCTTTAGAAGAGGCCATGACTGAAGAGCTCTGAAAATTGCATGGAGTTCCAAAATATTGATCGTAATCTCACCTCCTGAGATTCCCAAACCCCTTGTGCTGTCAGAGACCCCCAAACAGCTCCCCAACCTGTCAGACTTGCATCTGTTGAAATCACAGTCCAGGTTGGAAGAACAAAAGAAGCCCCCTGAACTAAACGATGGTGGTCTGTCCTCCACGTCAGAGAGTGTCGTACAATCGGTTTTAAAGATATCAATTGAGATATCTTTGTATAATCCCTGCACCACTGGTTCAGCATACAAAGCTGAAGAGGTCGCATGTGAAAACGAGCAAAGGGGATCGCGTCCGATGCAGCAGTCATAAGACCTAGAATTTCCATGCATAAGGCTACCGAAGGGAATGATTGAGACTGAAGGTTTCGACAAGCTGAAACCAATTTTAGACGTCTCTTGTCTGTCAGAGACAGAGTCATGGACACTGAATCTATCTGGAAACCTAAAAAGGTTACCCTTGTCTGAGGAATCAATGAACTTTTTGGTAAATTGATCCTCCAACCATGTTCTCGAAGAAACAATACAAGTCGATTCGTACGAGATTCTGCTAAATGTGAAGACTGAGCAAGTACCAAGATATCGTCCAAATAAGGAAATACCACAATACCCTGTTCTCTGATTACAGACAGAAGGGCACCGAGAACCTTTGTAAAAATTCTTGGAGCTGTTGCTAGGCCAAACGGCAGAGCCACAAACTGGTAATGCTTGTCTAGGAAAGAGAATCTCAGAAACTGATAGTGATCTGGATGAATCGGAATATGCAGATATGCATCCTGTAAATCTATTGTGGACATATAATGCCCTTGCTGAACAAAAGGCAGAATACTCCTTATAGTTACCATTTTGAATGTTGGTATCCTTACATAATGATTCAATATTTTTAAATCCAGAACTAGTCTGAAGGAATTCTCCTTCTTTGGTACAATGAAGAGATTTGAGTAAAACCCCAGCCCCTGTTCCAGAACTGGACCTGGCATAATTACTCCAGCCAACTCTAGATCTGAAACACATTTCAGAAATGCTTGAGCCTTCACTGGATTTACTGGGACACGGGAAAGAAAAAATCTTCTTGCAGGAGGCCTTATCTTGAAGCCTATTCTGTACCCTTCTGAAACAATGTTCTGAATCCAAAGATTGTGAATCGAATTGATCCAAATTTCTTTGAAAAATCGTAATCTGCCCCCTACCAGCTGGGCTGGAATGAGGGCCGCACCTTCATGTTGACTTGGGAGCTGGCTTTGGCTTTCTAAAAGGCTTGGATTTATTCCAGACTGGAGATGGTTTCCAAACTGATACCGCTCCTGTAGGGGAAGGATCAGGCTTTTGTTCCTTATTGTGACGAAAGGAACGAAAACTATTATTAGACCTAAATTTACCTTTAGATTTTTTATCCTGTGGTAAAAAATATCCTTTCCCCCCAGTAACAGTTGAAATAATAGAATCCAACTGTGAACCAAATAATTTATTACCCTGGAAAGAAAGGGAAAGCAAAGTTGACTTAGAAGACATATCAGCATTCCAAGTTTTAAGCCATAAAGCTCTTCTAGCTAAAATAGCTAGAGACATATACCTGACATCAACCCTAATGATATCAAAGATGGCATCAGAAATAAAATTATTAGCATGTTGAAGAAGATTAACAATGCTATGAGAATTATGATCTGTTACTTGTTGCGCTAAAGCTTCTAACCAAAAAGTTGAAGCTGCAGCAACATCCGCTAAAGATATAGCAGGTCTAAGAAGATTACCTGAACATAAGTAAGCTTTTCTTAGAAAGGATTCAATCTTCCTATCTAAAGGATCCTTAAAGGAAGTACTATCTGCCGTAGGAATAGTAGTACGTTTAGCAAGAGTAGAGATAGCCCCATCAACCTTAGGGATTTTGTCCCAAAACTCTAATCTGTCAGATGGCACAGGATATAATTGCTTAAAACGTTTATAAGGAGTAAATGAATTACCCAAATTATTCCATTCCCTGGAAATTACTTCAGAAATAGCATCAGGGACAGGAAAGACTTCTGGAATAACTACAGGAGATTTAAAACCCTTATTTAAACGTTTAGATTTAGTATCAAGAGGACCAGAATCCTCTATTTCTAATGCAATTAAGACTTCTTTAAGTAAAGAACAAATAAATTCCATTTTGAATAAATATGAAGATTTATCAGCATCAACCTCTGAAACAGAAACCTCTGAACCAGAGGAATCATTATCAGAATCAGAATGATGATGTTCATTTAAAAATTCATCTGAAAAATGAGAAGTTTTAAAAGACCTTTTACGTTTACTAGAAGGAGGAATAACAGACATAGCCTTCTTAATGGATTTAGAAACAAAATCTCTTATGTTAACAGGAACACTCTGAGTATTAGATGTTGATGGAACAGCAACAGGTAATGTAACATTACTAAAGGAAATATTATCTGCATTAACAAGTTTGTTATGACATTCATTACAAACAACAGCTGGAGGAACAGATACCACAAGTTTACAGCAAATACACTTAACTTTGGTAGGTCCAGCATCAGGCAGCGATTTTCCAGAAGTATCTTCTGATTCAGGGTCAATCTGAGACATCTTGCAATATGTAATAGAAAAAACAACATATAAAGCAAAATTTATCAAATTCCTTAAATGACTGTTTCAGGAATGGGAAAAAATGCCAGTGAACAAGCTTCTAGCAACCAGAAGCAAATAAACAATGAGACTTAAATAATGTGGAGACAATAATGACGCCCATATTTTTTAGCGCTAAAAGAGACGCCCACATTATTTGGCGCCTAAATGCTTTTAGCGCCAAAAATGACGCCACATCCGGAAACGCCGACATTTTTGGCGCAAAAACGTCAAAAATGACGCAACTTCCGGTGACAAGTATGACGCCGGAAATAACAAAGAAATTTTTTTGCGCCAAAAAAGTCCGCGACAAGAATGACGCAATAAAATGAAGCATTTTCAGCCCCCGCGAGCCTAACAGCCCACAGGGAAAAAGTCAAATTTTAAGGTAAGAAAAAAATGAAACTGACTGTCTGAAATAAGGAATATTGAACATCCTGAATCAAGGCAAATAAATGTTTAAACACAAATATTAAGAACTTTATATAAAAGTGCCCAACCATAGCTTAGAGTGTCACAGAAAATAAGACTTACTTACCCCAGGACACTCATCTACATGTAGCAGAAAGCCAAACCAGTACTGAAACGAGAATCAGTAGAGGTAATGGTATATATAAGAGTATATCGTCGATCTGAAAAGGGAGGTAAGAGATGAATCTCTACGACCGATAACAGAGAACCTATGAAATAGACCCCGTAGAAGGAGATCATTGAATTCAAATAGGCAATACTCTCTTCACATCCCTCTGACATTCACTGCACGCTGAGAGGAAAACCGGGCTCCAACCTGTTGCAAAGCGCATATCAACGTAGAATATAGCACAAATTTACTTCACCACCTCCACGGGAGGCAAAGTTTGTAAAACTGATTTGTGGGTGTGGTGAGGGGTGTATTTATAGGCATTTTGAGGTTTGGGAAACTTTGCCCCTCCTGGTAGGAATGTATATCCCATACGTCACTAGCTCATGGACTCTTGCTAATTACATGAAAGAAAAGATACTTGCACTGCTTAAAAATAATAAAATCTAGATTGAAGAATCTTCTTCCAGACACCTAAACCTTACCAGCTCCTTGCTTTTAACGTAGGCAAAGAGAATGACTGGGGTTGCAGGGAAGGGAGGTGATACTTAACAGCTTTGCTGTGGTGCTCTTTGCCTCCTCCTGCTGGCCAGCAGTGATATTCCCAATAGTAATTAGAGATGATCCGTGGACTCACGGTGTCATTAGAAAGAAACAAAGCTTTCTTCTTAGAGAAAAATTAAATCTTTGTTTAAAAAAAAAATATATATATATATATATTGGCACCTTTACATTGTTGAAGCATCATGCCTGAAAGGGTTAAACATGTTCTGTAGTTTATTATGCTCACCCCCACCACCTGCTGGCCCACTTTGAAGAACGCTTTTTTCCCAGCTATGACATATTTACCAATTATCTAATGTTTATGCGGGTCATACAGCAAGAATCTTATCTATACGCCTATTATTAGTTGCATCACTCACTACAGAGTTTAAAACTGCCTCTAAAAGCAACGTCAGCACAAGAACTGTATGTCAGGAGCATGATGAAATGAGTTTTCATGGCCGAGCAGCTGTACACAAGTCTCACATCAACATGTGTGATTCCACGCATCGGCTGGAGTTGTGTAAAGCATGCTGCCACTGGATTTTGGAACTTGTTATCTGAAGTGATGAATCGTGCTTCGCTATCTGGTAGTCTGATGGAAAAATCTGGGTTTGGCAGATGCCAGGAGAAAGCTACCTAACAGAACGCATATTGCCTACTGTAAAGTTTGATCGAGGAGGGATAATGTAATGGTCTTGAAATGTTTCAGGGTTTGGGCTACAAAGACATTTTAGACAATTGAGTGCTTCCAACTGTGTGGCAGCAGTCTGGGGAAGGCCCTTTCCTATTCCAGCATAACTATGCCCCCCCTGTACACAAAGGGAGGTCTATGAAGACTAGTATGACACAGAGAAACTTGAGTGGGCTGCACAGAGTCCTGACCTTAACCCCAATGAAGACCTTTGGGGTGAATTAGATATAAATGTTTTCAGCCTTCAATCTTCCAAGTTTAGAACACGAAGAGGAGTGGCCAAAATCTATGCAGCTATGCAAAATTTAAAACAAAGAAGACCAATAGCTGAAATTAGATTTGTATCTTTCAAATGAGGTTTCAAAAGAATATCTAGATTTCATGCTGTTGATACTAAAATTAGATATAGGTAAACAACTTAACACTAAATGTAAAGCAAGAATAAGAGTTGGTTGCTTAAATTGTTCATAGAAACATCTGCCACATTTAAATAAGCTAATAAATGTGCCCATAGATATTGCAAGGCTAGTGTAAAAATGGCAAATCCTTTCTATACCAAAGCTAAAGAAAAATGCATGATGTATTACTATAGTTGTACCACTCAAAAACAAATCAAGACTTTTCAATGGAAAAGGGCCAGAAACAGAATTTAAAATATTTATAATTTATATATTATATATTCCACCCCCAACCCTGGGACATTTTCTTTTGTAGCAAAATAACAGAAATGCAGGAATAAAAAAAAAGACTATTACTCAAATTCCACATCAGACAATAATACATTTTAAAATTATGAAGTTTCTGTACAATGTGAAAAAAATCTTCAACAAATATGACACTTTCTTAAACATCATATATGAAAAAACATTTTACTTTCAACATAAAGAATAAATATATACACTTTAAAATAATAAGCAATATCAGTGATTTAAGATGACAATGTCAACAGAATAAAACTACCTCAGTTAAATATATATTTTAAACTTCATAATAATTCAGTAAAATGTGCATATTTTAATTACACATTTTGTATCTAGAGAAAAACAAATAAAACAATTTAGAGGGTACTAACAACCATTCCTAATATACCTCTACTAATGAATTACAGTTATATATGCATAAAATAATGATACATAAAAAACAGAATTTATGTTTACCTGATAAATTACTTTCTCCAACGGTGTGTCCGGTCCACGGCGTCATCCTTACTTGTGGGATATTCTCTTCCCCAACAGGAAATGGCAAAGAGCCCAGCAAAGCTGGTCACATGATCCCTCCTAGGCTCCGCCTACCCCAGTCATTCGACCGACGTTAAGGAGGAATATTTGCATAGGAGAAACCATATGGTACCGTGGTGACTGTAGTTAAAGAAAATAAATTATCAGACCTGATTAAAAAAACCAGGGCGGCCCGTGGACCGGACACACCGTTGGAGAAAGTAATTTATCAGGTAAACATAAATTCTGTTTTCTCCAACATAGGTGTGTCCGGTCCACGGCGTCATCCTTACTTGTGGGAACCAATACCAAAGCTTTAGGACACGGATGAAGGGAGGGAGCAAATCAGGTCACCTAAATGGAAGGCACCACGGCTTGCAAAACCTTTCTCCCAAAAATAGCTTCAGAAGAAGCAAAAGTATCAAACTTGTAAAATTTGGTAAAAGTGTGCAGTGAAGACCAAGTCGCTGCCCTACATATCTGATCAACAGAAGCCTCGTTCTTGAAGGCCCATGTGGAAGCCACAGCCCTAGTGGAATGAGCTGTGATTCTTTCGGGAGGCTGCCGTCCGGCAGTCTCGTAAGCCAATCTGATGATGCTTTTAATCCAAAAAGAGAGAGAGGTAGAAGTTGCTTTTTGACCTCTCCTTTTACCGGAATAAACAACAAACAAGGAAGATGTTTGTCTAAAATCCTTTGTAGCATCTAAATAGAATTTTAGAGCGCGAACAACATCCAAATTGTGCAACAAACGTTCCTTCTTTGAAACTGGTTTCGGACACAGAGAAGGTACGATAATCTCCTGGTTAATGTTTTTGTTAGAAACAACTTTTGGAAGAAAACCAGGTTTAGTACGTAAAACCACCTTATCTGCATGGAACACCAGATAAGGAGGAGAACACTGCAGAGCAGATAATTCTGAAACTCTTCTAGCAGAAGAAATTGCAACTAAAAACAAAAACTTTCCAAGATAATAACTTAATATCAACGGAATGCAAGGGTTCAAACGGAACCCCCTGAAGAACTGAAAGAACTAAATTGAGACTCCAAGGAGGAGTCAAAGGTTTGTAAACAGGTTTAATTCTAACCAGAGCCTGAACAAAGGCTTGAACATCTGGCACAGCGGCCAGCTTTTTGTGAAGTAACACAGACAAGGCAGAAATCTGTCCCTTCAGGGAACTTGCAGATAATCCTTTTTCCAATCCTTCTTGAAGGAAGGATAGAATCCTAGGAATCTTAACCTTGTCCCAAGGGAATCCTTTAGATTCACACCAACAGATATATTTTTTCCAAATTTTGTGGTAAATCTTTCTAGTTACAGGCTTTCTGGCCTGAACAAGAGTATCGATAACAGAATCTGAGAACCCTCGCTTCGATAAGATCAGGCGTTCAATCTCCAAGCAGTCAGCTGGAGTGAAACCAGATTCGGATGTTCGAACGGACCCTGAACAAGAAGGTCTCGTCTCAAAGGTAGCTTCCAAGGTGGAGCCGATGACATATTCACCAGATCTGCATACCAAGTCCTGCGTGGCCACGCAGGAGCTATCAAGATCACCGACGCCCTTTCCTGATTGATCCTGGCTACCAGCCTGGGGATGAGAGGAAACGGCGGGAACACATAAGCTAGTTTGAAGGTCCAAGGTGCTACTAGTGCATCCACTAGAGCCGCCTTGGGATCCCTGGATCTGGACCCGTAGCAAGGAACTTTGAAGTTCTGACGAGAGGCCATCAGATCCATGTCTGGAATGCCCCACAGCTGAGTGACTTGGGCAAAGATTTCCGGATGGAGTTCCCACTCCCCCGGATGCAATGTCTGACGACTCAGAAAATCCGCTTCCCAATTTTCCACTCCTGGGATGTGGATAGCAGACAGGTGGCAGGAGTGAGACTCCGCCCATAGAATGATTTTGGTCACTTCTTCCATCGCCAGGGAACTCCTTGTTCCCCCCTGATGGTTGATGTACGCAACAGTTGTCATGTTGTCTGATTGAAACCGTATGAACTTGGCCCTCGCTAGCTGAGGCCAAGCCTTGAGAGCATTGAATATCGCTCTCAGTTCCAGAATATTTATCGGTAGAAGAGATTCTTCCCGAGACCAAAGACCCTGAGCTTTCAGGGATCCCCAGACCGCGCCCCAGCCCATCAGACTGGCGTCGGTCGTGACAATGACCCACTCTGGTCTGCGGAATGTCATCCCTCGTGACAGGTTGTCCAGGGACAGCCACCAATGGAGTGAGTCTCTGGTCCTCTGATTTACTTGTATCTTCGGAGACAAGTCTGTATAGTCCCCATTCCACTGACTGAGCATGCACAGTTGTAATGGTCTTAGATGAATGCGCGCAAAAGGAACTATGTCCATTGCCGCTACCATCAACCCGATCACTTCCATGCACTGAGCTATGGAAGGAAGAGGAACGGAATGAAGTATCCGACAAGAGTCTAGAAGTTTTGTTTTTCTGGCCTCTGTCAGAAAAATCCTCATTTCTAAGGAGTCTATTATTGTTCCCAAGAAGGGAACCCTTGTTGACGGAGATAGAGAACTCTTTTCCACGTTCACTTTCCATCCGTGAGATCTGAGAAAGGCCAGGACAATGTCCGTGTGAGCCTTTGCTTGAGGAAGGGACGACGCTTGAATCAGAATGTCGTCCAAGTAAGGTACTACAGCAATGCCCCTTGGTCGTAGCACAGCTAGAAGGGACCCTAGTACCTTTGTGAAAATCCTTGGAGCAGTGGCTAATCCGAAAGGAAGCGCCACGAACTGGTAATGTTTGTCCAGGAATGCGAACCTCAGGAACCGATGATGTTCCTTGTGGATAGGAATATGTAGATACGCATCCTTTAAATCCACCGTGGTCATGAATTGACCTTCCTGGATGGAAGGAAGAATAGTTCGAATGGTTTCCATCTTGAACGATGGAACCTTGAGAAACTTGTTTAAGATCTTGAGATCTAAGATTGGTCTGAACGTTCCCTCTTTTTTGGGAACTATAAACAGATTGGAGTAGAACCCCATCCCTTGTTCTCTTAATGGAACAGGATGAATCACTCCCATTTTTAACAGGTCTTCTACACAATGTAAGAATGCCTGTCTTTTTATGTGGTCTGAAGACAACTGAGACCTGTGGAACCTCCCCCTTGGGGGAAGTCCCTTGAATTCCAGAAGATAACCTTGGGAGACTATTTCTAGCGCCCAAGGATCCAGAACATCTCTTGCCCAAGCCTGAGCGAAGAGAGAGAGTCTGCCCCCCACCAGATCCGGTCCCGGATCGGGGGCCAACATTTCATGCTGTCTTGGTAGCAGTGGCAGGTTTCTTGGCCTGCTTTCCCTTGTTCCAGCCTTGCATTGGTCTCCAAGCTGGCTTGGCTTGAGAAGTATTACCCTCTTGCTTAGAGGACGTAGCACTTTGGGCTGGTCCGTTTCTACGAAAGGGACGAAAATTAGGTTTATTTTTTGCCTTGAAAGGCCGATCCTGAGGAAGGGCGTGGCCCTTACCCCCAGTGATATCAGAGATAATCTCTTTCAAGTCAGGGCCAAACAGCGTTTTCCCCTTGAAAGGAATGTTAAGTAGCTTGTTCTTGGAAGACGCATCAGCCGACCAAGATTTCAACCAAAGCGCTCTGCGCGCCACAATAGCAAACCCAGAATTCTTAGCCGCTAACCTAGCCAATTGCAAAGTGGCGTCTAGGGTGAAAGAATTAGCCAATTTGAGAGCATTGATTCTGTCCATAATCTCCTCATAAGGAGGAGAATCACTATCGACCGCCTTTATCAGCTCATCGAACCAGAAACATGCGGCTGTAGCGACAGGGACAATGCATGAAATTGGTTGTAGAAGGTAACCCTGCTGAACAAACATCTTTTTAAGCAAACCTTCTAATTTTTTATCCATAGGATCTTTGAAAGCACAAC
This sequence comes from Bombina bombina, assembly GCF_027579735.1. NCBI lineage: Eukaryota > Metazoa > Chordata > Amphibia > Anura > Bombinatoridae > Bombina > Bombina bombina. Next base: position 649,055,902 of record NC_069502.1, on the reverse strand, counting down.
TATCCTCTATGGGTATAGTGGTGCGTTTGTTTAAAGTGGAAACCGCTCCCTCGACCTTGGGGACTGTCTGCCATAAGTCCTTTCTGGGGTCGACCATAGGAAACAATTTTTTAAATATGGGGGGAGGGACGAAAGGAATACCGGGCCTTTCCCATTCTTTATTAACAATGTCCGCCACCCGCTTGGGTATAGGAAAAGCTTCTGGGAGCCCCGGCACCTCTAGGAACTTGTCCATTTTACATAGTTTCTCTGGGATGACCAACTTGTCACAATCATCCAGAGTGGATAATACCTCCTTAAGCAGAATGCGGAGATGTTCCAACTTAAATTTAAATGCAATCACATCAGGTTCAGCTTGTTGAGAAATGTTCCCTGAATCAGTAATTTCTCCCTCAGACAAAACCTCCCTGGCCCCATCAGACTGGGTTAGGGGCCCTTCAGAAATATTATTATCAGCGTCGTCATGCTCTTCAGTATCTAAAACAGAGCAGTCGCGCTTACGCTGATAAGTGTTCATTTTGGCTAAAATGTTTTTGACAGAATTATCCATTACAGCCGTTAATTGTTGCATAGTAAGGAGTATTGGCGCGCTAGATGTACTAGGGGCCTCCTGAGTGGGCAAGACTCGTGTAGACGAAGGAGGGAATGATGCAGTACCATGCTTACTCCCCTCACTTGAGGAATCATCCTGGGCATCATTGTCATTGTCACATAAATCACATTTATTTAAATGAATAGGAATTCTGGCTTCCCCACATTCAGAACACAGTCTATCTGGTAGTTCAGACATGTTAAACAGGCATAAACTTGATAACGAAGTACAAAAAACGTTTTAAAATAAAACCGTTACTGTCACTTTAAATTTTAAACTGAACACACTTTATTACTGCAATTGCGAAAAAACATGAAGGAATTGTTCAAAATTCACCAAATTTTCACCACAGTGTCTTAATGCCTTAAAAGTATTGCACACCAAATTTGGAAGCTTTAACCCCTTTACAGTCCCTGGTATCTGCTTTGCTGAGACCCAACCAAGCCCCAAGGGGAATACGATACCAAATGACGCCTTCAGAAAGTCTTTTCTAAGTATCAGAGCTCCTCTCACATGCGACTGCATGCCATGCCTCTCAAAAACAAGTGCGCAACACCGGCGCGAAAATGAGGCTCTGCCTATGCTTTGGGAAAGCCTAAAGAATAAGGTGTCTAAAACAGTGCCTGCCGATATTATTATATCAAAATACCCAGATAAAATGATTCCTCAAGGCTAAATATGTGTTAATAATGAATCGATTTAGCCCAGAAAAAGTCTACAGTCTTAATAAGCCCTTTTTGAAGCCCTTATTTACGATCGTAATAAACATGGCTTACCGGATCCCATAGGGAAAATGACAGCTTCCAGCATTACATCGTCTTGTTAGAATGTGTCATACCTCAAGCAGCAAGAGACTGCTCACTGTTCCCCCAACTGAAGTTAATTGCTCTCAACAGTCCTGTGTGGAACAGCCATGGATTTTAGTGACGGTTGCTAAAATCATTTTCCTCATACAAACAGAAATCTTCATCTCTTTTCTGTTTCTGAGTAAATAGTACATACCAGCACTATTTCAAAATAACAAACTCTTGATTGAATAATAAAAACTACAGTTAAACACTAAAAAACTCTAAGCCATCTCCGTGGAGATGTTGCCTGTACAACGGCAAAGAGAATGACTGGGGTAGGCGGAGCCTAGGAGGGATCATGTGACCAGCTTTGCTGGGCTCTTTGCCATTTCCTGTTGGGGAAGAGAATATCCCACAAGTAAGGATGACGCCGTGGACCGGACACACCTATGTTGGAGAAAAGAAGGATAATCTTTTTTAAATTCAATATATTCTAAACTAACTTAAATTGACGGTAAAGTTTAGCTGTTTACTAGCGATCTTTAAGCAGCCTGTCCGTTTTTGAGCTTAATCGCTAAGTTGTTAAAAGTATAATTTGTTTGTGAAGAAGATATTTCAATGTATAAAATCCTGTATTTTACCAGTAGTCGCTCCTCCCATCTGTTACTTCCTGCTCCAATAACTCCGTATACTAGAGGGCGGTCCCACCTGCTCCCTACGTCACCACTCTATGCTCGCTCCCGTGCTTAATTATTAGCCAGTTATCATTATTAGCCAGTAATTTCAGCAGGTTATAAATATTTCAAAACATAATTAAGTATTATGTTTTAAATACAGAGAAATACAGTGATGCGATGCACTTGTCCATATCTTTTACCCGATGCCGCTATAAGGGATTCCCAATTGTTAACACTACGCATGCATAACACGAGAGCGCGCATGGTGTTCAATAGCATGGAAAAGGAAATCACGAATGCGCTGTTTATTTAGTGGGCAGAAGACAGAGTGATGGCCGCCTAACGGACTCAATTTCAACAGGAGGATTGAAAAGGGACAAAAATGTAAAAAAAAAAAAAAAAATGGGATGAATAAGAGACGCTAAAAATTTTGCATTTAAAGACTTATATATAAAATTAAAGAAAACTATGAATGAAACTTATGTTTCCTTTAATCATTTGATGTGATAGTTGATAGTGATGATCGGAACTTTACCATCACTTTAACTGAAGATTTTTTTAAACTAAAACAATACTATACATGATGCAAACAGTATGAGTATGTCAACATTAAACTTGAAAAAACAACTTTTTTTTCCATAAATTCTGTGTGTGATGTCAAGAAATTATATAAATAATGTCTACTTTCTGATTAATAATGCAAGTTATGTCACATGAGGTTTCAAAAAAAGAGAGTGATGTCACTGGTGATGTTTTGTGAGAATATCAGTTATGCCATCAACTATTTTGCTTAATTAAGCTAAGAAATAGGATGAACTTAATCTAGGCAGTTCAGTTATTGCTTTTTTTTTTTTAAAAGATTTTTTAAAATTCTAATTTTAATTTCAGTTGTGCAGCTTGCTGGTATTTTCCCATTTGCACTGCCTTTACTTGTCATACACTTCCCATTTTTGTTGTTTAAAAAGAAAGATAATCCCTGTATTACCCATTCCCCATAACTAACAATGTTATAGAAATACACTTTTTTCCTCTGTGATTACCTTGTATCTATACCTCTTTCAACTAAGAATACCAAGAGAACAAAGCAAAATTCCCTATTTAAATCATTAAAGTTTTTTTTTTGGACTTGACTGTCCCTTTAACATTTTTTTTTCTAAAAACAAACATTCTGGCATTTCAATAAAATTGAATTTGCCTTTTAAAATGTTAGAAGAATAGCTGTTCGAATTAGATAAGCACCCTACACTTAATATGGCAATTAACCAGAAAATAGACTTTTCTTAAAATTGAAAGGGGGTGGGAATAAAGAAACAGGTATTTTTCCAAGGTCATGGCTTAAAAAAAATTATATAATTATGAAAATCAAAATAAAAACTTTGTTAAAAAGTGCTTTCTGATACACTTGAATTATCTTGGACTTGAAACAAATATTGTGGAACAGCTCATGTAATAGATTGTAATAAGTCCCTTTAAATTCCCCAAAAATTACATAACCAATTCCATTTAAATTGTTAGTTCAAATGCCAGCTAATTTTGTAAACCATGCTAAAAGCTATACTGTATTTAAAAACAAAATGGCTTTGAATATATGTATGCTTTGCAAGAATTTGTTTGCTTAAAGTGATGGTAATTTTTACGGTTTAAAGGACCACTGTAAGTAAAACTGATTGCGCTTTTTTTTTTTTTTTTTTTTTAAACCTTTTCAACCATATTTGTCATAGCATGTCTTTTTCAGTTCCCTACCAGATTGCTGCAATCCGAATAGTACATTGTTTTTGTTTCCGAACCCACTCCGTGGGTAGCTGAGGTTTCTAGCCAATCCGCTGTGCAAACCGCAGTTTGAAGATGGCGGCCGAAATTTCAATTAAGTATGCGCAACATTGCGCAACGTCATCCACAACAATAGCATTGATTGCTATTGACAATGCGCATGCGTTATACCCTATGATGTCCGGGAATTTGCGACGTCAGTAACACACTGCGCAAGCGCTATTTGGTCCCGGTTTGGTGCGCATGCGATTGTCTACCTATTAATATTATAATTACATGCGAAAGCAGAGAAAACTATTGATTGAGAGTTATATACATGTAGGGGCTAAAAAAGTGGGCTGGATTAGATGACGTTAGACGAAAATTTAAAAAACGGAATTAAACGTTTCTGATGCTTCGTTTTGAAAGAATTTGGGGTTGGTAATTTTTATTACATCCAAGTGATCGTAAATATATGTTTTAATATATGGATGACACTCTGCTAATGTAGAACTGACTCACGCAATTGCATACAATAGAAATGGGAGACACGTATGCGCATGTGTTGCTTGAATGATCCATGACGTTGCTAACGCACAAGCCAAAACATTATTTTTTCCCCCAAGCAAACATGCCAAAATGCCACAATTGTGGCAAACATGATTAAAAAAAAGGCACTTTGTGGCGGGCAGACTGAGCGCACAATAGAATCTGAGCAGTTTTGTTTAGATTAAAAAAAGTTTGTTTTTAAAAAATTTTAAGTGAAGGTCAATTTTCATGTGAAAGTGCCCGGTTTTTAAAAAAAACTATTAAAAACAGGGGCACTTTCATTCATGAAAATTGACATTGCACCGTATTTTAAAAATACTTACCTTGTTCATCTGAAACGCCAGATCGCCGTTCTGAAACGATGCCCGCCTGCTTATTCCTGGTTTACTTACCCAGCAATGACAAAACTGGTTTTCTCCAATCACAGCACTGCCTCAGGCAATGATTACCCCGGGGGGGGGGAAGCCGTGATTGGAGGCTGCCGGAATCGTCATTGCCGACGTATGAAGAGGCTTGCGACGGGCTGGTGCAGCACTGGAGTGGCTTTAAAAAAAAAAGGTAAGTATATTTTTAAAAAATGGCTGAAATGTCAATTTTTATGAATGAAAGTGCCCTTGTTTTTAATAGTTTTTTTAAAAACCGGGCACTTTCACATGAAAATTGACCTTCACTTTAATGAATGAAACTCATAGTAATTTTTGTAGTTTGATTGATTGCCGTTAAACAGCGTTGTTGACTTTACCATCACTTTAAGTGTTCACAAAAGGGTATTGTCTGAATATATTTTTGTGCAAATTATATATTTTTTTTCTTCAGATGCCGATTGTCTAAATAATACAATATAATATAAAATATATATATATATTTATATATATTTATATTTATTAGCACAAAGGATTTTGAGAAAACTTTTTATATTATTACATTTTTTCAGTACAAATCTAAAACAAATTACATAACTTTACATTTACTTACAGGAGTCGGTAATACACTACAAAACCAATACACTTTTTACCATGTGCACCAAAGTCACCCAGCAAACCCTGCACCAAATCAAATATTTTCTCCAGTAGCACCGTACCCCACATCCAAACACCAAAACAGATGTGATTTACTAATTTCCATTTTTCTCTTTCTCACCTTGAATACGACTACCACTTTACTTTTTAACATAACCAACCTTACCATAGGCATACAGATGGAACAAAAAAGTGTTAGTGGTTTGCAACAAATGCAATACAATATCCCTTTAAGAATAAATTGACCTTTTTTTAAATCAGGTGATTTTGTTGATTAATATATATAAAATAGTATTTTTTTTCTATAAAACAAATTTGTGTTTAACAAAAAACACTAAATAAAAGATAAAAATGTCCTTGTTTTTATCTAAAAAGGGATACTGCATCTTTGGTGTTATCAACAAAAATAAAACAGATGCCCATGTAGTTTAGTTTTTCATTATTATTGTGTTTTTTTTTTGTTTTTTTTTACTTACAGATAGTAGGAGTAAGAATAGTAGCTCCTCCTGGCAAGCAAATCACAGACAGTGGGAAAAGAGAAGCAATGGTGAATGAAAAGCATGAACCATCCACATTTGACAAAGCAGCACAACAAAAAATTATGGTAATTTACAAAATAATAAAAAAATGTAAAAATTCTTTTAAAATTCTTTATATTAATTAGCATTTAATGTTTTCATGCACAAATATATATTGCCATGCAAATCAACATAAAAAATACATGTTAGCTGAAAAACAAAAAAATGTACATAAATAAAATGGTGTAACAAAGAATAGCTTGTGCAAATTACATGCTGACAAAAAAGCTACCACAAATAAAAAAAAAGTGAACAGAAAAAAGTGAACAATTAAATGATTTATGTACTTCATAGCTATAATTAAGCTCTTACTATTCTGAACTGGGCTGAGGTTAACAAGTGGTTTGCTGCACAGTGAAGCTATCTACAATTTTGTTGTCGTAAATCGCTGCCAAGATTTGCATAGTATTGAAAACATAATTACTGTAGATCCATTGAAGTTCTAAAGAAACTTGCTAAAGAGCATATAATATTCATACCCCCATTTTTCTTTAAGGAATAACTAATAAAAACAATTTAAGTTAAAACGGTAACATGAAAGATTATAACATCATGGCGGTATAAAGAGTTTGCAATAGATTACAAAAACAATGTGCGCTTGAAAACTAGTATATTGCATCCAATGACTTAACACAGATCTGGATGTGTGGTTCAGTGGAGCAAATAGATGAAGCTATTCAAATGTTACATTGACAGAACCCATTGCCTAAGAAGATGTTCCACTTTAAATTCAAATTAAGGAAAACCAGTTGTGCAAATCAGGTACATGATTGAATTAAGTCAGAACTAGAATACACAGGTAGGTATTTGTATATATTCATACAACATGCACTGTAACGTTTATGAGATAACATATGTAAATACTGCATAAATACACAAGGAAATGTGTTGCCATCATTGATTGAAAAAAAAAAAATAGACTGAGCCAAGCCAAAAAACAAAAAAACAAAAAACAAACATTCTTAACAATAATTTTCTCAAACTAAGAACCACATCAGTACTGGTCATTACAGGGACACCAATACTACAGAAACACATAAGTCTGAGGGAATGGTTACTACCTGCATCTAAGCCAAACCCTTCCTGCATAAATTAGGTTCTTCCTGGTCATTGTGAACTATTTGGGGAAAGACAGAATAAAGGTTTCATTGACATAGAGGCCTAGTGTAAATATTTGTGCTAAGTGGGAGAAACAGTCTTATGGTTCTACTTTGTGTGAAAAGAAAAGTATTATTTGGAAATTATATTATTGGTTTTCTCTCACGCTCTCATAGGTTCATATTAATACTGATGGATCAATACCAAGGTAAAAATCTGTGAGAAACGGAAAAAATTGACATACCAACAAGAAACAAACAAAATAAAAATGGCACAGATGATAACCTGTGAGAGACTGCAGTGTATAAGTACACACACTAATGTGAACCTGAGTACTAGGATAAACACAGGGAACCAAATTAGGGTAAATGTAATGTAGTACACAACACCAATAGGGGACACAGTCCCAAATATTGCTCAAATAGCAAGTATACCTCGGAAGGAAACCCTGCATTCAACCCTGATAGCTAGTACATGGCCGAATGTGGAAACATTTCACACAAACAAGACACACTCTGAAATAAATCTAACTAGTAAATGAAAGTACCTTATCAAAGTAGGGACATAATCCCGAATCACATAACAAATAGTAATTGGTATAGAATGAGAGCGCCCAGTGGACTAAATAAACTAAGCTATAGAATGTATGTGGAACATATTTTACACATACTAGTTCGCTCACAACAGGTAGCGGTCGCCTGATGCGCATTTCGCTGTGGCTTTGTCAAAGCCACAGCGAAATGCGCATCAGGCGACCGCTACCTGTTGTAGCGGTAATATCGCTATTCAAGCAATATTTGGGACTGTGTCCTTACGTTTACCCTGTGTTTATCCTAGTACTCAGGTTCATATTGTGGAGTTATAAAATCCTGATTAGAATAAAATATACAAGAAGAATTACACATTAAATATGTTCTTCATAGATAAAACATTTAGATATAAAATAATAAATCTATCGCCAAATCATTATTTTTTTAAGTTTACGATGTGTATTTATAAAATATAGAATATGGAATAAAGAGTTATAAATAAAATTAACTTAGATAGGATTAGTCAGAATTTAGTTAGCAATGGGTTAATACTTTTTTAAGGACACTGTATTTAGGACTGTGACATGTACATTCAGTTGCTGTTGTCAATCAAAACACCTTTACTGCTAGCTAGACACTTATTATTATTAACACAATATACACTGCGCATGAACAAGTTAAAATATTTTCTATATGTCAGCCAAAATTATAAAGTCTTTTAAAATATATAAAGATTGCCTTTCATTTATGGTATGCTTTAATTTGATTGGCTTAAAATGTGTATATAAGCTTTGAATTTGTATGAAGCTATAGTTATGTTACCTTCAGATCTCAAGGTATGTATTAATCTTGTTGTGATTAATAAATTATTTATGTCAACTAATATTTGATAGATATGAGTATTAATTTAATATGTTAGATAACCCAGATTGAATATTTGTCTATAGTTAGGGTTTTGTCTAATCAAGGCATTTAATAGACATATTAAAGAATTCTTACAGCATCTCTTTTTCTATCCTCTTGCGAGAATCATCGCCTGTTGCTAAATACTCACATTTAGTGACACAGCCCTAGACTGATACGATACACATTAGTGTGTGTACTTATACACTGCAGTATGTTAAGAGAGTAGAATACCACCAGCCCTAAGCAAGTCAGGTTAGTGGTAAGCAGTACTTAAAAGTTTGTGCTGTGGATAACAGATAATGGAATCCAAAAAGCAGCTATCACAAAGTCTTTGTAGTGTAGATAAACCCAGAAGGAAATACCTAAACTTACTTCAAAGAAATGTGTACATGAGTAAAGATATGATAGCGCTAAAAGAATAACCAATAAATGTTCAAAAAGTCACTTATTACAGCAGAAGGGGATCACAGCATGAACTCAATAAAAATAGACAAATCCGATAGGTATCCCACTTACTAGAGAGAACCTCAATAATATGAGTAATCTGCCGCCTTGGTGAGGGAGAGACCTCGGGTGTGCCAGTGGTAGAGAACTTCCTGGAGTATGGTACTTCCAAACCGGTCTGGCTGGGGGTATATGGAGTTAATGCAAGCCCCAAGAGAGTAAGAAACAAACTATTGTGTCATATTGTTAATTTATTAAACATAAAAATCATACACAATAGCGATTTCAAACTCACATATTAAAGGGACAGTATACTGTAAAATAGTTTTTCCCTTAATGTGTTTACAATTGCTTTTTTTACCAACTGCAGAGTAAAAAATGTATGAAAATTAGCTTTTTAAGGCTTTTTTGTGTATATTAAAGCTCTGATTTTGTGTTTTGAAGCCACAACCTAATAAAATGGGTTGAGCTTGTAGGTATAATCAGATCTCATTACTGTATCACATTGTGCACATATACCTGCTTCTTTATCTTATATCTGTCCATAAAACAATCACCAGTACTTTGAGAGAACAATGGAAAATCAACATTTTATTACCTTATCTCTGCTTTATCACACTGGGAGTGTAATTTCTTCTGCTGGCTGTGTTTACAAAGCTTATCTATAGCTGGTACGCGCGGCCACAAACTTTCAGAATAGGTGGGGATACCACATGCTAAATTAACAATTTCAAATGCCAATATAAGGGTAAAGGAGCTACTTGTAAACCATTTAATACACTCCAGCAGGTAAAGTGGATCATTGGGAACAAATTAAAGGGGAGAAAATTTTTGAGTAAACTGTCCCTTTAAGTCCTCAAACAGTATGAGGTATGTAATATGCACATAAAAGATCCAAAACACAGGTAGGTTGAATAGTAGTATTCGTATTACCCTCTGAGGAAAAAGGATTACTTTTAAGAGCCCTTGAAACGTGTAAGGGACATTGAATTTGATTTTATTTAACTTGATTCTAACAGCAGCTTTTGTATTATATACAGTATGTACAAGTGTGCGGTCTCATTTGGGACATTTTAACTTCCAAGTTTATATGCGGGGCATTGAACTTGTGCTTACAAACAAGATAAGAGACACGAATACTACTACTATTCAACCTACCTGTGTTTTGGATCTTTTATGTGCATATTATATACCTCATACTGTTTGAGGACTTAACATGTGAGTTTGAAATCACTATCGTATATGATTATTATGCTTAATAAATTAACAATATCACACAATAGTTTGTTTCTTTCTCTTACTCTCTTGGGGCTTGCATGAATACTGTCTGTTTCCTGAAAGGACTCCATATACCCCCAGCCAGACTGGTTTAGAAGTACCATACTCCAGGAAGTTCTCTACCACTGGCACACCGAAGGTCTCTCCCTCACCAAGGCGGCAGATTACCTCATATTATTGAGGTTCTCTCTAGTAAGTGGGATACCTATCGGATTTCTCTATTTTTATTATGTTCATGCTGTGATCCCCTTCTCCTGTAATAACCAGTGCCAAAGAACTGTAATAAGTGACTTTTAAAACATTTATTGGTTATTCTTTTAGCGCTATCATATCTATACCCATGTACATATATATATATATGCACCATCAGAAAATAATGCACTTGCTGGAATTCGCAACAAAGATAGTTTTAATTATGGAGAGGTTTTGGGGACTTTCTCCCTTTCCTCAGATCTAACATTCTAGTAGTGTACAGCTAAAATGTAAAGCTATAGTGCCCCTACTCGCTCAGTTACCAATACAGCTACAGTAAATTATTCATCTTTATAATATTATATTGTAGTACCATAATGGACAGGTGGGGCTGGAAAAATTAATAATGTGTATACTCTACATACAATAGATCTTTATTAATACAATAAGCCTATTTCAACTATCCCATCACAGATAAAAAAAATTATGATTTCATTATGTGCTTTATTGGCGTAGCATAACACAACTGCAACTTGGTCATTCGAATATGTGTGCAGGCATTTTATATGTCAATTTGTATTTGACTATTATGTCTTATATGCTCAGTATATCTACTCAGCCCCTTAAGATATGTGCTCGAGCGAGGGTTAATGCCTGTACTTCTTAGCACTGAGAATACCAATAATTCTGACCAAATCCCAAACTCCATTTGCAGAAATGCAGCCCTAAACTTGCACAGAACCTCCACCATGCTTCACTGTTGCCTGTACAGCTCTCCAGCCCTTCTGCAAAAAAACTGCCTTCTGCTACAGCCAGATATTATAAGTTATGCATCAGGCCATGGCCCCTCCTTCATGCTGTGTATGACTGTCCCTTTTTAACCTACATATTAAAAGGGACAGTCAAGTTAAAAAAAAAAATGATTCAAATAGGAAATGTAATTGTACTTGTATCACCAATTTTGCTTTGTTCTCTTGGTATTCTTAGTTGAAAGCTAAACCTAGGAGGTTCTAATGCTAATTTCTTAGACCTTGAAGGCTACCTCTGCATTTGACAGTATTTCACCACTAGAGGGCATTAGTTCATGTGTTTAATATAGATAACATTGAGCACATGTATGTGAATTTACCGAGGAGTAAGCACTGTCAAAAGAACTGAAAAAAAGGGGGCAGTCTGCAGAGGCATAGATACAAGGTAATCACAGACGTAAAAAGTGCATTATAAAACTGTGCTGGTTATGCAAAACTGGGGAATGAGTAATTAAGGGATTATCTATCTTTTAAAACAAAAAAAATTATGGTGTTGACTGTCCCTTTAAATTGATGATCATCATTAGCACCTGTCTGGTATAATTGTTTAATAATGCACATGACTATATGCCTACAAAATTACTGAATTAGTGCAAGTGTGCCTATAAGAATCGATGCTGTTTTACAGACAAAGGGTGGTCACTCACTTTCATTTCATTAATTGATAAACATAAACTATTGACATTTCTATTTTTCTTACTTTACAGAATTTTTTCACACCTGCCTAAAACTTTTGCACAGTACTATATGTATGTGTGTATACACATACACATATATATATATATATATATATATATATATATAAACACACACACATACATATATATATATATATATATATACATATATACATACATATACCAACATACATACACACATGCTGAAATGATATCAAGGTTCAAATAATAAAACACGCAGCGAGAAGATTCTCGCTTGCTTTCAGTGAGATGCTGGAGCAGTATTAAACAAAGACTAAGTACTGTCCAGGGAAAATACTCGCCTCACACATCCAGAGGAGACTGTGACCCGAACGCAGTGTTGTAGACTGCTCGGCCATCCTGACCTGCAGACCCACACCCAGCTGGACCAACCCAGCCTCAGGGATCCAAGACAGGGGAACAAGAATCCCGAAACAGGTACAGGTACAAGCGTAAGGATAGCACAGCCATCCCCACAGAGTACAAGTACAACCAAACTCTGAAAACAGACAACAAGGCCATAGACCTAAGGATCTATAAAAATAAAGGCCCAAGCCAGCAAGACCCCAGGGGGAACCAATCCCACCTTCCGCCTCCCATCCAGGAGAAGCCACAAGCAAGGACTCCATATAGAGGAGAATATCCCCTAAAGAAAAGGGATGATGCCGGAAGGGCAACAACTCCTCAAGGCCCAAAGCCACTGGCTAATGTAGCTTGCCAAGCAGAGGCACAGCTAACCCATTCACCTGCAGAACAGGGAATCCAGACAGAGGGCACGCTCCAAGCAACCTAAGTCGCCGGACCTACACACAGGTCCCCAAAAAAGGGGAACACAAAACCTCAATCGAGGCCCCCCTAGAAGGAGAGTATACCCTCAGAACCCGAAGGAAGAGTAAATCCTCTTCTGAAATCAATGAAGCAAGATGTAAGGAAAATCTATACATTAGCAGACTGAACTAATAGGATAGACTCAACAAGCTAACACATCCAGAGGAGACTGCGACCCAAACGCAGCGTCTTATACTGCTCGGCCATCCTGACCTGCAGACCCACACCCAGCTGGACCAACCCAGGCTCAGGGATCCAAGACAGGGGAACAAGAATTCCGAAACAGGTACAGGAACAAGCGTAAGGATAGCACAGCCATCCCCACAGAGTACAAGTACAACCCGACTCACACTGGAACACTGGCAAACTAACAAGGGGTATGCAACCCTAAGGCGCACCAGAAAATGGACATCCAGCGCCAGAAGCTGAGTATGAACCAACAACCCTTGAAGCGCAAGCCACACAGCTAACCACTAGATGACATGGGCTACTCTTGTGGCAAAAGAGTAAAAAGTACTCCGAAAACCTGGCCAACCATAACCAGGTCAGGTAGATGGAGCAAGGACATAGCCCAATTTCCCACAACTTTGGAACACCCCGACAAGCCCTAAGATCCAAGATTTCAAAACCACTCAAAACTGTGTCAGGAAGAAGGCCAAGCAAAGCTTCAGCAACCGGAAGTCTCACAGATATAAAAAAGAAAAGCTCCCGACACCTAATAGTTCAGGCAAAACCTTACCCTAAAACTAAACACCCCAACTGGCCAAAAAGCCAGACACAAGGGATATGGATGCATATCCAGAGAATCCGGATAGCGATAAGAACTCAAAAGCCTGACGAAAGCAAGGGACCACCCCTATGTAAAGTCCAACGCTCCAAGGAGCAAGGCTAGAAGCCGTATGAAGATACTTCTCAAAGCCTCAGGACAACCAAGGGATACCTCGAGGTCAAAAAAATCCTTTTAGCAGGACTAGTCTCCCTATCACATCTGCACAAGCAGAGGGCACAAGGAAGAGAAAGGCACTAAGTCTACCCAGCTCCGGAAAACCCTGAGCTAAACAAAGTCCCCGCAGGGAACAACTATCACCCGGAAACACAGATCCCTAAAAGGAGATCCAACTCACCCGGAGACAATGGAAGAAGACCAAAGGTCTCTTATAACTAAGACAGACAGTACACGTCAAAGAGTAAGAGCTGCATCTAGATACACTATAAACAGCTTATGCGTACACCTGTAAGGTGTGAAGAGCTGCAACTGGTTTCAAACTGCAAACCTTCCACATGCTAGACAGCAATCCTGTAGAAACTGTTGGATCAAGCCCAAAAGGACAAATCCAGAGGCCTAAAAATGAAGGCCAAGCCGCTCAACTGTGGTAAGGGGCATTAAAACCTCCAACCCTCCACCACATGGGGGAGGCACTAGGTTCTGATGAAATCAGATGTCAGATTGAGTGACACAGCGGGAAACTCCCCTGCCCGGCCATCTATGACTGAAGGCAATCAGGACTGAAACAATCCTTTCCGCCTCACGGACCCACAGGTCCTCTGAAATGCTTAGTTGAACATGAAAAACAATGATAACCTGAGCACTCGGCACTTCTACCGAACCAGCCGAGCAGAACAGCACCACGTGTCTGAACTGCCGCAAGACCGAACAAACCCGACAGGACCAGCCTGCACCTAGGGTCCTAACCGGCAAGCTGAATAAATTCTCCCTCATAGGGGAAAAAAAGATAAAACAGACATATTTAACATAGGACTAACATGTCCAAAACAACTTCCGAAGAAGTAATAGAGTATCAATCCCAGAAGGTTCCCGAAGGAAATAAAAACAAATAAAAGACATCCCATCGGATATAAATAAAATATAAGGCAACCCGAAGGTTAACGCCCAAAAGACACAGGCCTACCCGCAGGACCAGCCAAACGGAGCCCTATCTTTCAAAAAAACTGGGAAAAATCTCAAACAAATGACAAACAGGAGATAACCCCACATGTCTAATGAGGTGCACCAATCGAATTATCAGACTGAAATTCCCCATATCTGTTAACGATAAAAGATGTCTAAGCAACACGCTAAGGTGTGCAATCGTGTAACGAAAGGCACAACACTCAGGAACAGTTACACCCGCAGGGAACTGTAAAGGCCCACCCCAAGGCAGAAGACCCGGGACAATAGGGTACGAGCACAATCTCAAATGAAGGTCTGGACTCTGCAGATGGACCATCACTAACATTATCTGGAAGCGAAAACGTGCTGCAACCTCAGGGAAAACACGCCACCCCGCATTGAGGAACCATAAACTAGGTTACCTGCATGTGTAGAAGTATAAATTGGAAGGGAACTCGCCTCTTGGAGGACGGGGCCTCCAGAGGCGGATGGCTCAGCAGTCCCCTGATTCCCAAGCACAAGGAACCAGGCTATATGGCATACGGAACAAAACTGGTAGACATGCGTCAACGAGGACAATCCTGAGTCATCCCCGGACACAGAATCTGAAATCAAAATAGTCTTGGTATCAGAATCCTCCGTAACTGAATCTGAAACAAGCATAGTCTCAGCATCAGAATCCTCCATAACTGGATAGAGGAAATATCAATATGGACTAAAGTATGAAAACAAAAACGGCACCTGACACCCACAATGGCTGGGGCACTCACCACCTCCTATGACCAGACCCCTGCAGACTAGAATATCTCCTTCGCCACATGGTCAGGAATGCAGAAATAGGGAACGGAACGTAAGCACGCCCGAACACAAGGTGAACCAAACGGTCCAAAAAAGCGCGCCCAACCAAAAGGCCGTGTCAATTCCAAAGGGCTCAAATTCCAACCACAAGCCTATAAGCCTTACACATAAAGCAGGTTGAATCACATAAACATGATTATAAACCCCCTTGTTCAATAACCCCCCTCAGGAGATATTAACCCTCGATTCCAAGATACTAACAGAGACTCCCTGAGACCCTTATATCATATAGTTAGGCCCGCAAAGATGAGTGACCTCTCGGGAAAACATTCACATTACAGTACATTGACGATAACGTAAAATGAAACAGCCTTTCAAGTGTGATGAAGAGTAGCATCGCCTCCGCCATGGACTTGAGAGAAGAAAGCAGGCTGCGGAGCGAAGTTAGACAACGCTGATTGCTTGAGGAGCTGTTAATATGAGTCGTGCGGTTTCTCAGAAAGACTCTTCCTGCATCTCCGGACTCTAACTTTCATCCAAGCCCTCACTGAGAGTGATAGGACTTGAGAGTGATAGGACTACTTAAAACTCCTGTCCCATGCCGAAGAGTACTACCCTCCATAAGAGACAAAAAACAAAAATGAAAAATTCTGACACGTCTCTGCCAACCTCCTGGGACGAAAGGCAAAGAATGACTGGGGGATGAGGGTAGTGGGAGGAGTATTTAAGCCTTTGGCTGGGGTGTCCTCCTGGTGGCCAGGTTCTGTTTTCCCAAAAGTAATGAATGCAGCTGTGGACTCTTTCCATTTAAGAAGAAAAATAGTATTATCTGCTTGCAAAGGCAATTTAAACTAATGATGTTATTAAATTTACTTTGGTGAATAGATTTTTTTTTAGCTTGGCATCAGAAAAGTTAAAATTTGTTAAAGAATCTGGATTAAAGTGATGTTAAACTCTCCCCTTTATAAAATCAGATCCGTAATGTTGGTGATATTTTAGATGGAGTTTCATTCATCAGTTGTAATGAATATGCGCTATAACCTACTTTTTAATATAGATATAAAATGCAAATACCCCGCCCTCAGTCGCCCACTTCAAAACACACTTTTTCTGTTTGAATTGATGTCCAATTGGCGCTCTAACTACAAGAAAAGGAGCTCAAAGGCAACAGCGCTGACTGGACAACAATTCAAATCTTTAGCTCACAGAAAAAAATACTTTTGACATTTGTGGCAGAGAGCAGGGAATTTTATTTCATATCTATATTAAAAAGTAAGTTATAGTGCAACTGATGAATTAAACTCTCTAAAATATCACTAACAATTGGGATTGTTTCGATAAAGGGGAGAGTTTACCATCACTTTAATTCCTCTCTAGATTCTAAATATGACAGAAGTTACATGTTATATTGTGTATTATGCAGTATCACTTTAGTTAACAGTAACAGCTTATACCAATCTAATTAATCACAAACAATGTATGCACATGTTTTTAGAGTTTAAGATCCTCCAATTGGAAAAGTTATGTATTTGCAACAAGTGTTTCAATATATTGACTGCAGTAATCACAAATGGAAGCAAAATGGAAAACACTGAGAACAACTCCAATAACAATTATGGAAACAAAAGACAGGGTATTGAATTGAATGAGATGCAGTATTGCTTTCTCTAATACTAATGCTAAATTTAATTAAAGAATAAAAAAGAAAGAAAGATGCATGTTCCCAAGAAGCTTAATGTAAAATAAAAAAATAAAAAATAAGCTATCCACATAATGTAAAGTTCAGTTAACTTATGAAATCAGGTCACATGAGACATGTAAAGGTAAGAAGTCTATCCAGGTAGAAAAACAAACAAACAAAAACAAAACTAATAATCTACATATACAGCAACACAATTAGACACCTTTTAACTAATTACACCTAGTCCATAGATCCAATAATCCATTCTAATAATATGTTATGCATTGCCTTCCTGTAACTTTCATGAGCTAATCGAATGTTATTTGAACTTGAGGATTTAGAAACTTGGGGCTGTGAGAAACAATTTGAGAATAACCATGTTTGAATACTTGAATATAAATATAAATAAAGGATTGTGTGAGCAACACTTTTTCAATGGCAGTCTCAAGTTGCCTGACTTGTGTCTGGTAAAAAAAACAAATAAAAAACCCCATTAAACTTGAAATAAAATGTGTATTTAACATTAAATCTAACATTCAAACACCCCCAATAGGAACAAGTTAGATATTGAGGGGAAAGAGGAACTGAAAACTTTGATGAATCAAAGCCCGTTTTTTAAAAATACTATTAAAAACAGGGGCATTTTCATTAATCAAAGTTTAGAAGGCAGCCGTTTTGATTAAAAAATTACCTTTGTTTTTTTTTACAGCCAGAGCAGCTTCCCCCACACGGAGATCCTCTCTTCACATGTCATCAATGACTAATCCAGCTTCCTCCAATCACGGCATGGCCTCAGGCAATGACTACCCTGGGGGGAAAGCTGTGATTGGAGGAAGCTGGATTAGTCATTGATGACGTGTGAAGAGAGGATCTCCATGTGGGGGAAGCTGTTCTGGCTGTGCAAAGAAGAGAGGTAAGTTTTTAATCAAAACGGCTGCTTTGTAAACTTTGATGAATGAAAGTGCCCCTGTTTTTAATAGTATTTTTAAAAAACGGACTTTCATTCATCAAAGTTTATCTTCACTTTAATATGGGCTAAAAAGACTGAAGATATATTTTTATCAATAATATTTCATCATTAATTTTTGTAAATTAAGATTGGTTATGGTTTATTTTCGTTAAATATATGTATTTGACATAATCTCTTGCCACTGTATTATTTTTAGCAACATTACCTTTTTTTTTTTTTTTTTTAAGTTCCAAATCCTCATTAAAGGGACATTAAACGCTAAATAAATCATTAATATAATAATTTTCAAAGCAAATATGAGCCTGAGCATATTATACACATGTTTTTTTTTTTTTTTTTTTACAAATGACAGTTCTTAAATATTGAAAAAATAAAGGTAACATTCTAATGTTAAGACCAATTAGGGACAGCTATAAATGGCATACTAGAGTGTGTAACCAATGATTGCGTGGATTACAACTGTGTCTGCACATCCACTTTGGACAGGAATTTAGAAAGCCCACAATATGCAAAATTAAATTACAGGAACTGTAAGGGAAAAAAATAAATAATGAAAGTATTATTAATGTTATCATCATTTAGTTTAAACACACTTTACTGAATTAGAAGTAATACATTTATACTGCAATATCATTTGCTTCTTCATACATGGTGAATTAATATTCAGAAACTAATGGAGTATATTGCTTCATGCTTCCTTTTGGCAAAACATGTTAAAGGGAGGGTTGGGGAGATTATGGACTCTCTAATTTGGTATTAATATTCAGCATTGGACTCTACTATAACCCTTTGATGCTGCAGTTGACGGCTTCTAGAGACTTAATAGAAAAAAATCATATATATAAAAAAAAAACATGAGCCCCACTCAGGTTCTGACTTTCAGCAGGTCTCCCGAGAAGACAAGTTGCTTTAAGATGATTCCAGATTCCACATCAACTGAAAAACTTGGTGCCTGGGTAATAAAAGCCCACCTGGAGTTTAGTACACTGATGGATAACCATGTATGAACAGACAGATGGATCTTTGATTCAGTATTCCAAAAATGCTGTTCAACCAAGCCAGAAATCTCTGCTGCAAAGATCTTATGTGATACAGTGGAAAAAGATTAAACTACTACTATAATCAAAACTCTCAAACCAATGGTCACAATGCAATCCTACCCCACAAATCAAAAACTGAGAACTCTTGAAAAACTTTCTTAAAAAAAAAAAAAATTGCGAAAATTTTAAACAGGCATAAAACCCAAAAATATAATTTAGGCTTACCTGATAAATTCATTTTTTACATGGTGGTGAGAGTTTATGAGCTATGACTCCTGGGAAATACCACTACTGACCACTAGGAAGAGGCAAAGATTCCCAAAACTCCAAGAGCCCTTAAAAACCCATCCCATCTTACTGTAAACTAGTCTGACTTATAGCCAAGCAAGAAGAAGAAGAAAGGTAGGAAAGGATAAGAGAAAAAAAAGCATTAAAGAAAAGGATGTGCATACTTGAAAAATATAATCAAAAATAATAATCTTTAAAAAAATTAGTTTTGTGGACTCTCAACATTATGAAAGAAATTAATTTATCAGTAAGCATACATTATACATTCTTTCAAAATGTGGTGAGAGCCCATGAGCCATTACTCCAGGGAAACGAATACTCAAGCTGTGGAATCCATGAGTAATGAAGGCGGGTCAAAAGTGATTACTCAATGTACAAGATATTAGTTTTTTATGCGGCTATATATATATATATATATATATATATATATATATATATATATATATATATATATATATACAACCATACTCAAAGGGACAATCAACACCAGAATTTTTGTTGTTTAAGAAGAAAGATAATCCCTTTATTACCCATTCCCCAGTTTTGCATAACCAACACTATTATACCTCTGTGATTACCTTGCATCTATGCCTCTGCAAACTGCTCCCTTGTTTCAGTTCTTTTGACAGACTTGCATTTTAGCCAATCAGTGCTCACTCCAGGGTAACTTCATGTGCATGAGCTCAATGTTATCTATATGAAACACGTGAACTAAGGCCCTCTAGTGGTCAAAATGCATTCAGATTAGAGACAGTTTTCAAGGTCTAACAAATTAGCATGAACCTCCTAGGTTTAGCTTTCAACTAAGAATACCAAGAGAACAAAGCAAAATTGGTGATACAAGTAAATTGGAAAGTTGTTTAAAATTACATTCCCTATAAAAATCATGAAAGTGGTTTTTTTGGCCTTGACTGTCCCTTTAAAGACTAAAAACAGCTGCCTGAAGAACTTTCCTACCAAAGGCAGCTTCAGAATAAGCAAACACATCAAAATAGTATAATTTACAAAACGTATGTAAGGAAGACCAAATAGCTGCCTAGTAAATTTGATAAACAAATGCCGCATTCTTAAAAGCCTAGAAAGTAGCCAATGACCTAGTAGAATGAGCAGTAGCATATTTAGGAGACACCAAGTAAGCTTTAACCAAAAGGATATCCAGGTCTGAAACGTTGTTGCTGTACTTTGGACCATGGAACAATAAAGGTCTGCTTTTAATACATTTAATCAAGGCTGGAGTAACTTCTTTCAAGTATCAATGACAGAATCAGAAAAACATAATTTATGCTTACCTGATAAATTCCTTTCTTCTGTAGTGTGATCAGTCCACGGGTCATCATTACTTCTGGGATATTACTCCTCCCCAACAGGAAGTGCAAGAGGATTCACCCAGCAGAGCTGCATATAGCTCCTCCCCTCTACGTCACCCCCAGTCATTCGACCAAGGACCAACGAGAAAGGAAAAGCCAAGGGTGAAGTGGTGACTGGAGTATAAATTAAAAAATATTTACCTGCCTTAAAAACAGGGCGGGCCGTGGACTGATCACACTACAGAAGAAAGGAATTTATCAGGTAAGCATAAATTATGTTTTCTTCTGTTAAGTGTGATCAGTCCACGGGTCATCATTACTTCTGGGATACCAATACCAAAGCAAAAGTACACGGATGACGGGAGGGATAGGCAGGCTCTTTATACAGAAGGAACCACTGCCTGAAGAACCTTTCTCCCAAAAATAGCCTCCGATGAAGCAAAAGTGTCAAATTTGTAAAATTTGGAAAAAGTATGAAGCGAAGACCAAGTTGCAGCCTTGCAAATCTGTTCAACAGAGGCCTCATTCTTGAAGGCCCAAGTGGAAGCCACAGCTCTAGTAGAATGAGCTGTAATTCTTTCAGGAGGCTGCTGTCCAGCAGTCTCATAAGCTAAACGAATTATGCTACGAAGCCAAAAAGAAAGAGAGGTAGCGGAAGCTTTTTGACCTCTCCTCTGCCCAGAGTAAATGACAAACAGAGAAGACGTTTGTCGAAATTCCTTAGTTGCCTGTAAGTAAAATTTTAGAGCACGGACTACATCCAGGTTGTGCAGTAGACGTTCCTTCTTTGAAGAAGGATTTGGGCATAAAGAAGGAACAACAATCTCTTGATTGATATTCCTGTTAGTAACTACCTTAGGTAAGAACCCAGGTTTAGTACGCAGGACGACCTTATCCGAATGAAAAATCAAATAAGGAGAATCACAATGTAAGGCTGATAATTCAGAGACTCTTCGAGCCGAGGAAATAGCCATTAAAAATAGAACTTTCCAAGATAACAACTTTATATCAATGGAATGAAGGGGTTCAAACGGAACGCCCTGTAAAACATTAAGAACAAGGTTTAAACTCCATGGTGGAGCAACAGTTTTAAACACAGGCTTAATTCTGGCCAAAGCCTGACAAAAAGCCGGGACGTCAGGAACTTCTGACAGACGTTTGTGTAACAGAATGGACAGAGCTGAGATCTGTCCCTTTAATGAACTAGCAGATAAACCCTTTTCTAAACCTTCTTGTAGAAAAGACAATATCCTAGGAATCCTAACCTTACTCCAAGAGTAACCTTTGGATTCACACCAATATAGGTATTTACGCCATATCTTATGGTAAATCTTTCTGGTAACAGGTTTCCTAGCCTGTATTAAGGTATCAATAACTGACTCAGAAAATCCACGTCTTGATAAAATCAAGCGTTCAATTTCCAAGCAGTCAGCTTCAGAGAAGTTAGATTTTGATGTTTGAAGGGACCCTGTATCAGAAGGTCCTGTTTCAGAGGTAGAGACCAAGGTGGACAGGATGACATGTCCACCAGGTCTGCATACCAAGTCCTGCGTGGCCACGCAGGTGCTATTAGAATCACTGATGCTCTCTCTTGTTTGATTCTGGCAATCAATCGAGGAAGCAACGGGAAGGGTGGAAACACGTAAGCCATCCTGAAGTCCCAAGGTGCTGTCAGAGCATCTATCAGGACTGCTCCTGGATCCCTGGATCTGGACCCGTAACGAGGAAGCTTGGCGTTCTGTCGAGACGCCATGAGATCTATCTCTGGTTTGCCCCAAAGTCAAAGTATTTGGGCAAAGACCTCCGGATGAAGTTCCCACTCCCCCGGATGAAAAGTCTGACGACTTAAGAAATCCGCCTCCCAGTTCTCCACTCCCGGGATGTGGATTGCTGACAGGTGGCAAGAGTGAGACTCTGCCCAGCAAATTATCTTTGATACTTCCATCATAGCTAGGGAGCTTCTTGTCCCTCCCTGATGGTTGATGTAAGCTACAGTCGTGATGTTGTCCGACTGAAACCTGATGAACCCCAGAGTTGTCAACTGGGGCCAAGCCAGGAGGGCATTGAGAACTGCTCTCAATTCCAGAATGTTTATTGGCAGGAGACTCTCCTCCTGACTCCATTGTCCCTGAGCCTTCAGAGAATTCCAGACGGCACCCCAACCTAGAAGGCTGGCGTCTGTTGTTACAATTGTCCAGTCTGGTCTGCTGAATGGCATCCCCCTGGACAGATGTGGCCGAGAAAGCCACCATAGAAGAGAATTTCTGGTCTCTTGATCCAGATTCAGAGAAGGGGATAAGTCTGAGTAATCCCCATTCCACTGACTTAGCATGCACAGTTGCAGTGGTCTGAGGTGTAAGCGTGCAAAGGGTACTATGTCCATTGCCGCTACCATTAAGCCGATTACCTCCATGCACTGAGCCACTGACGGGTGTTGAATGGAATGAAGGGTGCGGCAAGCACTTTGAAGTCTTGTTAGCCTGTCCTCTGTCAGGTAAATCTTCATTTCTACAGAATCTATAAGAGTCCCCAGGAAGGGAACTCTTGTGAGTGGAACGAGTGAACTTTTCTTTTCGTTCACCTTCCATCCATGTGACCTTAGAAATGCCAGCACTAACTCTGTATGAGACTTGGCAGTTTGAAAGCTTGAAGCTTGTATCAGAATGTCGTCTAGGTATGGAGCTACCGAGATTCCCCGCGGTCTTAGTACCGCCAGAAGAGCACCCAGAACCTTTGTGAAGATTCTTGGAGCTGTAGCCAATCCGAATGGAAGAGCCACAAACTGGTAATGCCTGTCTAGGAAGGCAAACCTTAGGTACCGATAATGATCTTTGTGAATCGGTATGTGAAGGTAAGCATCTTTTAAATCTACAGTGGTCATGTATTGACCCTCTTGGATCATAGGTAAAATTGTCCGAATAGTCTCCATCTTGAACGATGGAACTCTTAGGAATTTGTTTAGGATCTTTAAGTCCAGGATTGGTCTGAAAGTTCCCTCTTTTTTGGGAACCACAAACAGATTTGAGTAAAACCCCTGTGTGGCAAACCTAGCCACTTCTGGACTATAACGTAAGAAAGGTTGTCTGTGACAGACCCTTCGGTCAGGACTGAAAGTGTTAACTTTATTTTCTAACCACAAGTGGCTGGCTCCAGCTACAATCTAATTAATGCTTAGCATTCTATTGTTTGATCACCCCCAGAGAGAAACGCCTAAGTGATAAGGAGAGTCAAGAGTGTCCTGTGGTTGAAGTGTTTAAGTAATATAATCCTATTGTATCATGTCAAGGGCGCTTCTCCCTTTTATCTAATGTACAACATTCTTTCCACCCCCATCTGGGGGGGGGTCAAAAACCTGTATAAATCTGTATGCTGCCTTCAAATAAAGTGTTATTCTGTTTAAAACCTGAAAACTGGCTGGGTTGTGAACTGCTGATTCCCTATGCAGGACATTGTTCCCTGGTGTTAACCCTTGGTATCCGGTTGGTACCGTTACAATTGGTGGCAAGCGACGGAATGAACCTTATCGCCCAGAAGAGCAACTACACAAGCCAGTAACCTCAGGAAGAGGGGGATTACTACAATACTGACTAAGATGGAAGGAGTACCAGGGACCGAAGTGAATGGAGATGGATTATTCTAAGCTAAAGAGACAAACGTAAAAGGAACTGCTAGAAGCCAGGGGAAAGATAGGCAGCAGCAAACCCAAGGCTATATTAATTGCTGAGCTGATGGAGGGAGACAGAGCTCGCAGCGCTACGCCTCCAGCAGCCATGGAGGAGACCCTATACCAGAGGGAAATGAGGACCAGGCTGGAATTTTTACCCCAACCTGTACCACGGGATATGCTATCCGTGGTAATGGCAGATGTGCAGGAGTACGTGATGGCACACAGTCCGCGGAATGCATCCTCCCGAGCAGAATCCATTTTGGACGCACTCAGCAACCCAGTAAGACCCAAAATCCCATACCATGCATTTAAAATGTTTTGTGAGGAGAAGGATGAGATTGATGGGTATTTACAGGATTTTGAGAGACTGTGCGAGTTACATGATTTGGAGCAGTCCGTATGGGTGCCGGTGCTAGCAGGCAAGCTAGCCGGTAGGGCAGCGGAAGCGTATCGCGCTGTACCCAGGGAGGACAGCAAGGATTACGCTAAAGTGAAGAGAGCGATCTTGGAAAGATATGCCATTACCTCAGAGGCATACCGGCGCAAGTTTAGAGGCCTGCGCAAGCCAGAAAGAGATTCCCATGCAGAGTGGGCCCACAAGCTGGATCAAGCATCTCAGGGGTGGATACAGGCCAGCCAAGCTACCACCATGGAAGAATTGCGACAACTGATGCTGTTGGAGCAATTCTTTAACGGCTTGTCCCCAGAAGCCCAAGAATGGGTGAGAGATCGAAAACCCCTCACCTTAACCGAAGCAGCCAGATTAGCAGACCAGCATTTTGATGCCAGGAGGCACCATGGACTACAGCCTAACAACAGACGGGCTAATATACAATGCCACACCTGCAAGCAGTGGGGACATATGGCACGTGAGTGCACCCAAAATCGGAGCAGACAAGCTTGGAACCAGGTCAGACAGAACCTGGCCCCAAGGGCGGCTGCTCACCATTACCAAACGGAGCCAGCCGCTCATGAGGTGTTGAGCACCCAAGCCGAGGAACCCCTGGGAATTCTGCATGAGGTGATGTCGGTCCAGGGACTTCGGGATTCGGGAGCTACTTTAACCCTGATAGCTCCCCATTTGGTGCCGGATACAGCACCCACTGGCGGATCCGTGGCAGTACGAGGGGCAGGGGGAGCAGTATACCGATTGCCCACTGCTAGAGTGGAGTACAGACCCCCAGTCACCCCAGCAGCTGCCAGTTACCAACCCCCGGCGCACCGCTATACCACACGGCCTCCGGCCACGAACTACCCTCAGAGAGCCCGGTTCAATTCGCGGGGCTACTCACAACCTATTCGGTGCTTTGGATGTAAGCAACTAGGGCACAAAAGACCAGAGTGTCCCCTAAATGCAGCGAATCAAGCACAGTCCTGGAGAAGACCCGCTGGCGGAATCCCACATAAACCTCAGCCTGTGGCCCGCTACGTAGAGGCGCCAGAATGCTGGGGCAGCCTACATGAAGCAGACCCCGTGCAAGCTGCCCACCGGAATAACCGGCAACGGGTTAAAGTGAATGGGAAGGAGGTCAGTTGTCTACGGGATACTGGTGCTACCATGACCTTGCTTCAAGAGAACTTGGTGCCTGAGAAACAGCACACTGGAGACACTGTGGCTGTGAGGGTAGCAGGGGGCACTGTGTTCCGCCTACCTGTTGCCAGGGTACATTTGGATTGGGGAGTGGGCGCTAGACTTGTGAATGTGGGGGTCAAGAAGGACTTACCTGCTGATGTTCTCCTTGGAAATGACTTGGCCCCCCTTGTTTCTGCCTATGCTCCCATGGATCCCGCTAATGTTAACCCTGTGACTATGCTTCCATGTTTGGGGTGGGGGCAGTACTGAGCCAAGTTGGAGCAGATGGCGGAGAACACCCCGTAGCTTACTTGAGCCGAAAGTTGTTGCCCCGGACATCCCCAAGCCGATCCGTTGGGATCAGACTGTGTATGCCGGCTTGGTTCTGGGGGAGCATTGTGGCAAACCTAGCCACTTCTGGACTATAACGTAAGAAAGGTTGTCTGTGACAGACCCTTCGGTCAGGACTGAAAGTGTTAACTTTATTTTCTAACCACAAGTGGCTGGCTCCAGCTACAATCTAATTAATGCTTAGCATTCTATTGTTTGATCACCCCCAGAGAGAAACGCCTAAGTGATAAGGAGAGTCAAGAGTGTCCTGTGGTTGAAGTGTTTAAGTAATATAATCCTATTGTATCATGTCAAGGGCGCTTCTCCCTTTTATCTAATGTACAACATTCTTTCCACCCCCATCTGGGGGGGGGTCAAAAACCTGTATAAATCTGTATGCTGCCTTCAAATAAAGTGTTATTCTGTTTAAAACCTGAAAACTGGCTGGGTTGTGAACTGCTGATTCCCTATGCAGGACATTGTTCCCTGGTGTTAACCCTTGGTATCCGGTTGGTACCGTTACACCCTGTCCCTGTTCCGATCGTGGAACTGGATGGATTACTCCCATTAACAAGAGCTCTTGTACGCAGCGTAGAAACGCCTCTTTCTTTGTCTGGATTGTTGACAATCTTGACAGATGAAATCTCTCTCTTGGAGGAGAGTATTTGAAGTCCAGAAGGTATCCCTGAGATATTATCTCTAGCGCCCAGGGATCCTGAACATCTCTTGCCCAAGCCTGGGCGAAGAGAGAAAGTCTGCCCCCCACTAGATCCGATCCCGGATCGGGGGCCCTCAATTCATGCTGTTTTAGGGGCAGCAGCAGGTTTCCTAGTCTGCTTGCCCTTGTTCCAGGACTGGTTAGGTTTCCAGCCTTGTCTGTAGCGAGCAACAGCTCCTTCCTGTTTTGGTGCAGAGGAAGTTGATGCTGCTCCTGCTTTGAAATTACGAAAGGAACGAAAATTAGACTGTCTAGTCTTGGCTTTGTCCTGAGGCAGGGCATGGCCTTTACCTCCTGTAATGTCAGCGATAATCTCTTTCAACCCGGGCCCGAATAAGGTCTGCCCTTTGAAAGGTATATTAAGCAATTTAGACTTAGAAGTAACATCAGCTGACCAGGATTTTAGCCACAGCGCCCTGCGTGCCTGAATGGCGAATCCTGAATTCTTCGCCGTAAGTTTAGTAAGATGTACTACGGCCTCCGAAATGAATGAATTAGCTAGTTTAAGGACTCTAAGCCTGTCCGTAATGTCGTCCAGAGTAGCTGAACCAATGTTCTCTTCAAGAGACTCAATCCAGAATGCCGCTGCAGCCGTGATCGGCGCAATGCATGCAAGGGGTTGCAATATAAAACCTTGTTGAACAAACATTTTCTTAAGGTAACCCTCTAACTTTTTATCCATTGGATCTGAAAAAGCACAGCTATCCTCCACCGGGATAGTGGTACGCTTAGCTAAGGTAGAAACTGCTCCCTCCACCTTAGGGACCGTTTGCCATAAGTCCCTTGTGGTGGCGTCTATTGGAAACATTTTTCGAAATATCGGAGGGGGTGAGAACGGCACACCGGGTCTATCCCACTCCTTAGTAACAATTTCAGTAAGTCTCTTAGGTATAGGAAAAACCTCAGTACTCGTCGGTACCGCAAAATATTTATCCAACCTACACATTTTCTCTGGTATTGCAACTGTGTTACAATCATTCAGAGCCACTAACACCTCCCCTAGTAATACACGGAGGTTTTCCAGTTTAAATTTAAAATTTGAAATATCTGAATCCAGTCTGTTTGGATCAGAACCGTCACCCACAGAATGAAGTTCTCCGTCCTCATGTTCTGCCACCTGTGACGCAGTGTCTGACATGGCCCTAATATTATCAGCGCACTCTGTTCTCACCCCAGAGTGATCACGCTTACCTCTTAGTTCTGGTAATTTAGCCAAAACCTCAGTCATAACAGTAGCCATATCCTGTAATGTGATTTGTAATGGCCGCCCAGATGTACTCGGCGCTACAATATCACGCACCTCCCTCTGAGCGGGAGATGTAGGTACTGACACGTGAGGCGAGTTAGTCGGCATAACTCTCCCCTCGTTGTTTGGTGAAATTTGTTCAATTTGTACAGATTGACTTTTATTTAAAGTAGCGTCAATACAGTTAGTACATAAATTTCTATTGGGCTCCACTTTGGCATTGCAACAAATGACACAGGTATCATCCTCTGAATCAGACATGTTTAACACACTAGCAAATAAACTTGCAACTTGGAAATACAATTCAATTAGAATAATATTAAAACGTACTGTGCCTTTAAGAAGCACAGAAGATCTATGACAGTTGAAAATTAATAAATTGAAACAGTTATAGCCTCAATCCTTGTAAACAACACAACTCTAGCAAAGGTTTAATCCCATTAGCAAAGATAACAAATTCTGAAAGCAGGAAACAAATTACAGAATAAACGTTTTTTATCTCAGTCAAACTATAATTCTCACAGCTCTGCTGAGAGAAATTACCTCCCTCAAAATAAGTTTTGAAGACCCCTGAGCTCTGTAGAGATGAACCGGATCATGCAGGGAAAACAATGAGTTGCTGACTGAAATATTTGATGCATAGTAAAAGCGCCAAAAAACGGCCCCTCCCCCTCACACACAGCAGTGAGGGAGAACAGAAACTGTCAGAAAAACAGATTAAGCAACTGCCAAGTGGAAAAATAGTGCCCAAACATTTATTCACACAGTACCTCAGCAAATGAAAACGATTTTACATTCCAGCAAAAACGTTAAACATAATCTCTAGTTATTAAACAGCTTTATGTATTTCTTACAGTGTAATTCTAGTGAAGTACCATTCCCCAGAATACTGAAGTGTAAAGTATACATACATGACATTATATCGGTATGGCAGGATTTTCTCATCAATTCCATTGTCAGAAAATAAAAACTGCTACATACCTCTATGCAGATTCATCTGCCCGCTGTCCCCTGATCTGAAGTTTACCTCACTCCTCAGATGGCCGAGAACAGCAATATGATCTTAACTACTCCGGCTAAAATCATAGCAAAACTCTGGTAGATTCTTCTTCAAACTCTGCCAGAGAGGTAATAACACACTCCGGTGCTATTTTAAAATAACAAACTTTTGATTGAAGATATAAAACTAAGTATAATCACCATAGTCCTCTCACACATCCTATCTAGTCGTTGGGTGCAAGAGAATGACTGGGGGTGACGTAGAGGGGAGGAGCTATATGCAGCTCTGCTGGGTGAATCCTCTTGCACTTCCTGTTGGGGAGGAGTAATATCCCAGAAGTAATGATGACCCGTGGACTGATCACACTTAACAGAAGAAAAGCTCTTTAATAACTAACTGTTCAATCCCCAAGACATCAAGTTTAGAGACTTAAGATCCTGATGAAAAAATTGACCTTGAAACAAAAGATCATTGTATAGACTGTAGAGGAAGACTAGGCCACTGAGGTAAACTGGACATCTGAACTAGATATGCAACCCAAGTTCTGCAAGGCCAAACTGGAACAAGAATTACTTCCCGATTGATCAGCTATCATTCTAGGTAACAGAATGAGGAAAAATGTAAGCCCAACAAAACAACCATGGAGCTACTAGAGCATTTACAAACTCTGAAGATCCCTAGTATCTGGGAAGTGTGTTCAAATCTTTTTTTGGAAGTCCCCACAGATCCACAATCTGACTGAAAACTTTGATGAAGAGAACATTCCCCTGGATAAAGGGATTGGCGACTGAGAAAAATTGCTTCCCAATTGCTCATCCCTGGAATATTAACTCTAGAGATTTAAGAAAAATTGTTCTATGCTCAAGTCAGAATTCAGGACACCACCCAGGGAACTGCGAGTTGCTCCTTGCCGATTGATGTAAGCCCATGCTGTGACATTGTCTGACTGGAAAAGAAGATGTCTCTTTTCAAGAGAGGCCAATTCTGAAGAGCCATGAAAATTGCACAGAGTTCCAGAAGATTCATCATTAAGTTCACCTCCCAAGGAGACCAATCTCCCTGTGCCCTTTGCGACCCCCAGACTGCAATCCAACCTGAAAGACTTGCAACTGTTGTGATCACAGTCTAATTTGGATGAACAAAGGATGCCCCTGAAACAATGTACAGATGATTTATCCACCAAGAAAGAGATTGTCTTGTTCTAAAATTCAGAAGAATCCACTGAGACAAATGAGTGTACTCTCTGCACCACTGACAAAGCATACAAATGTTGAAGAGGTCTTATGTGAAATGGAATAGCATCTGAAGCTGCTAACATCAGACCTTATATTTCCATGCAAAGAGCAACTGAAGAAAAAGGAAAAAACTGAAGATTTGCACAAGCTGAAAGAAGATTCAGCCTTCTCTGTTCCATTAGGGTAAGTTTCATGGAGACAATACGTTATCACAAGTAGGAACGTAACCCTGGACTGAGGAGTAAGAGAACTCTTTGGCAAATGGATTCTCCAACCATGCTTTTGAAGAAACAACAAAAGTCTGTCGGTATGAAATATTGCAAAATGTAAAGACGGAGCCTGTACTAAGATATCGTCTATTAAGAAACCACTGAAATCGATATGAAAGTCCACAGAACCTTTGAAAAAAATTCTAGGAGTGTAATCTAGGCGAAACGGAAGGGCAACAAACTAGAAATACTTGTCCCGGAATGCAAATCTTAGAAAGCGATGGTGATCCATGTGAGTAGAGATATGAATGTAAGCACCTTTCAAACCAACCGTGGACATAAACTGCCCTTGCAGAACATGAGGAAGAATAGCCCAAATTGTTTCCATCCTGAAAGAAGGAATCCTGAGAAATCTGTTTAGTCTTTACATCCAGGACAGGTCTGTAAGTTACCTCTTTTCTGGGAACAATAAAGAGGTTGTAATAAAACCCCTGACTCTGTTCTGACTTTGGAACTGGGACTATTACTCCCATAGACTCCAGATTGATGACTGATTGAAGTAAGGCTCTTGTCTTCATAAGATTCTTTGGAACATGAAAAAAGAAACCCTCCCTTGGGAGGATTCAATTTGAATGCAATTCATTATCCCTGGGAAACTATATTTAGAACCCATGGATCTTGAACAGACTAAACCTTTTTTTTCCGGGGGCTTGGTTTCAATCTGCCCCTGCCAGAAGATCTGGATAGGGGGCCGCACCGTCATGCTGACTTGGTAGAAGAGACAGGTTTCTTGGACTGCTTTGACTTGTTCCAATTAGGATTTGCTTCCAATAATATCTGGAAGAACCCTGTTTTGGAGAGGAAGAGGATGACTTTTGGTTCCTAGATTGATGAAAGGAACAAAAATGATTAGATTTCTTAACTTAAGGAAGTGAAAACTACCTTACCTGCTGTGTCAGTAAAAAATAATAGCATCCAAACCAGGCCCGAACAAAACTATTCCTGAAAAGGAAGGGACAAAAGCCTAGACTTAGAAACAATGTCAGATGTCAGCTGAGAATGATTTCAAACATTAGGCCATTCTGGTCAGAACTGATAATGCTATATCCTTGGCATTGTTTGAACTAATGCCAACAACAGTATCACAAATGAAAGCATTAGCTGTCTTTAGGAGTTTTAACCGATTCAAAAACTCTTCACCAGGAGACTCTTCTGAAAACTGCTCAGACAAATCTTCACACCAAAGAGCAGAGGCTGCAGCAACAGAAGCAATGCTAATTGCTGGTCTAAAAAGAAAACCAGCCTTTTGCGCTTAGTTGGAGGAGGCATAGCTGCCAACATTTCATATACAGTAGAACTTACAAAACCGTTAAATCATGGCGCAAAATCTGAAGAACTAACATCTATAGAACACACAGAGGGAGGACAGATACACATAGAAGCAAGAGCAGCATTGGTCTGATTAGAATGCATTAAATAATCCATACAAGAATTGCAAAGCTGAGCAGGGGGTATAATATCAACAAGCTTGCAAAAAACACACTTAATATTAGTAGGAAAGTATTCAGTAGATCTAGCTTCTGAGTAACTAACATTCACAGTAGTGGGGACATATGATGAAGTAAAAAACAGGCCTAAGAAAACTAAGAAAAAAAAGCAGCACACTAAGGAAAATGGATACATGAACATGTGTTCAAGCACAAAAAAAAAAAAACAAAGCGCAAAGCAAAAGCGCACCTAAAACCTAAAGACCTAAAACACAGAGAAATATTATAAAATAAATAATAGGCTGACAAGCGCAAAGACTAGAATGCGCTTAAAAATCCGACATGCGCTAACAAAATATATAGGGTGCAAAATTTTATATAAAAAATTCCTTAAGTCCAATTCTATATAAAAATGATGCCTGTCACAATAGTCCCCTGAATGTATATGGAGTATAAGGACGATCCAAAAGGAGGCTAGGAACCGGTCCCTACAACACCTGCGGCAGTCATATGACTAACTCCCACTGGGTGTAATTGTGGCACTACTTCATACTCCAAAAACTTCCTTATGTCAAACAGTAGCTCTCTGAAGGGGAACTGGGCCTCAAATCGGTCTGAGGACCGCTCTCCCTGAAGAATATCTGGATAACCTTAATTCTAAACCTCAACCAGTGGAGGCAAAGATAAGACTAGTTTCAACTAAGGTGGGAGTTTTTTTTTTTTTTAAGTGTTTTGGGAATCTTTGCCTCCCTTCTAGTGGTAAGGAGTGGTATTTCCCATGAGTAATGGATTGTGGGCTCTCACCACATTTATGAAAGAAAATAAAGCCCTGTTTTATGGGACAAGCAATACTTTCCCCCACAGACTGCCTTGCCAATCATAGAGAGAGCTTGCATTGCCAAAGAAGACAGCATGCCAGCTATTCAGATAATGCTTTTACCAGGATATTATTTTGCTAAGAAGGTTTACTAAGATCCTACAATATTATCTGCTAAAAGAGAAGCAAGAACCTGGTTGATATATTTATTCTATTTAATGGACATGTCTGTCTCTTCTTAGAGGTCACTGCGGAAGGAGCCATGAACAAATTTCATAAGGATTAATGAATTGTCAAATATTATTTTGATTCACTGTTTCCAAGATATACGCACTTGATAACTGGAATGTATAAAAGGAGCTTTTCTCAGTTTCAAACTGCAGGGTTAACATATAAAACACACATTTGAGTTTTATTTACGTGCACTTTGTAGTGTAATGATGCAAATTCAGAAGATTATCTTCTGTAAAAAGATCAGGTTGAGTTTTTATGTTTTATACAGTCTCATGCTATCTGCAACTGCAGCTTTTCTCGCTCTTCTTCTATTTGAACCGACGCCTGATGCCCATGGAAGTAACTGGATGATGTGTAATTTGCTGCTTATATCTGTAAAAACCTTCTGTTTATACTGAACTGACTTGGAACATAATGCGGTCAAAAAGATTGCTACAATGATGAGAGGCACGGAGAACTGAAGCATGAGTCTTCAGAAAGCCAAACATTAGGATATGTAATCTGTTGGTAACATGTACAAATCTGAGCTGTCTGTATTATCTATCTTCCACCCACTCGCCCTATTAAAGTTCATGGACCAACAGTGTGAAAAGGGATGATGGCACACTAAGAGGAGGGACTAGTCCAATCCAACCCATGTGTATTCTTTAGGACTATATTCAAATATTAGTGGAAAAGGAAGCAGCCTTTAAAGGGACATTGTACACTAGATTTTTCTTTGCATAAATGTTTTGTAGATTATCAATTTATATGGCCCATTTGGGTGTGTGTTAAAATAATATATTTTTTTAAATTATATATATATACATATATATATATATATATATATATATATATATATATACATATATATATATATATATATATATATATAATGGTGGCATTTGTGTTACTCTACATGTAAAGTGTAACGTCAATTTTGTACTCTTATTTCTGTTTACTAGTGTGGATTTATAGCGGTTTTCTTTGTTAGCAGATAATACGACTAATTCAACATGTGAATGCCCTACTGTTAAAGGAATATGAAACCCAAATATTTTCTTTCATGATTCAGATAGAGCATGCAATTTTAAGCAACTTTCTAATTTACTCCTATTATCAATTTTTTCTTCATTCTCTTGCTATATTTAGCCACCAATCAGCAAGCTCTAACCAGATGCTGAACCAAAAATGGCCCGGCTCCTAAGCTTAGATTCCTAAATTTTCAAATAAGGATACCAAGAGAAGGTAGACAAATTGATAATAGGAGTAAACTAGAAAGTTGCTTAAAATTGAATGCTTTATCTGAGTCATGAAAGACAAAATTTGGGTTTAGTATCCCTTTAATTACAGCTACTAATTGTGTTTACGTACTTATTAGTGCGGCAACAGGTGCAAGGAGCACTGCAAAACTGAGAGGAGAAACTATAAAGCTGCAAGCAATAGTGAGAAAGCTGTTAAAGCAGAAATGCCTGAATGTCGCTCTCCAGTGATGTGATAACACAGTGTATACACGCTCTGGAACCTTAACTCCTACAGTATTAGTTGTGGGACAACAACAATGTTAGATATTAATTTATAGAAGAAATAAAGTATTAACTGTATATAGGGATTAGATAACTTCTGCACAGAAAAGAGTGTCTGAAGCAAGCATACCGCTAAAGAACAGAGTAATAATTCAAGCACGGAGACCTAAAGGGACATAAAACTCAACACAAACACAGAGTGATGCATTTAAATGTTGAACTGAAGCATTTTTTATATATAAATGTATTAGTGAAAACGTCTCTAATAAAAGCTATCACATTTTCAGCATTTGTACATATGCCCTGTGCACCTGACTAAAACATTGCTCTTGCCCAGAGCATATATTGTGTCTGCAATGATTCAAATTTTATCACTGTTTGATGAATACTTGCCTCTGTGTGAGGGGGCATAGTGCATAAGTAATAAATATGCTTCATGCACAGTAAAACCAATAACAGGTCATATATGACTTAAAGGGACACTGAACCCAAATGTTTTCTTTCGTGATTCAGATAGAGTTTGCAATTTTAAGCAACTTTCTAATTTACTCCTATTATCAATTTTTCTTCGTTCTCTTGGTATCTTTATTTGAAAAGCAAGAATGTACGTTTAGATGCCGGCCCATTCTTGCTGATTGGTGGATAAATTCACCCACCAATAAACAAGTGCTGTCCAGGGTCTGAACCAAAAAAATTAGCTTAGATGCCTTCCTTTTAAAAAAAAACATAATTTATGCTTACCTGATAAATTCCTTTCTTCTGTAGTGTGATCAGTCCACGGGTCATCATTACTTCTGGGATATTACTCCTCCCCAACAGGAAGTGCAAGAGGATTCACCCAGCAGAGCTGCATATAGCTCCTCCCCTCTACGTCACTCCCAGTCATTCGACCAAGGACCAACGAGAAAGGAAAAGCCAAGGGTGAAGTGGTGACTGGAGTATAAATTAAAAAATATTTACCTGCCTTAAAAACAGGGCGGGCCGTGGACTGATCACACTACAGAAGAAAGGAATTTATCAGGTAAGCATAAATTATGTTTTCTTCTGTTAAGTGTGATCAGTCCACGGGTCATCATTACTTCTGGGATACCAATACCAAAGCAAAAGTACACGGATGACGGGAGGGATAGGCAGGCTCTTTATACAGAAGGAACCACTGCCTGAAGAACCTTTCTCCCAAAAATAGCCTCCGATGAAGCAAAAGTGTCAAATTTGTAAAATTTGGAAAAAGTATGAAGCGAAGACCAAGTTGCAGCCTTGCAAATCTGTTCAACAGAGGCCTCATTCTTGAAGGCCCAAGTGGAAGCCACAGCTCTAGTAGAATGAGCTGTAATTCTTTCAGGAGGCTGCTGTCCAGCAGTCTCATAAGCTAAACGAATTATGCTACGAAGCCAAAAAGAAAGAGAGGTAGCGGAAGCTTTTTGACCTCTCCTCTGCCCAGAGTAAATGACAAACAGAGAAGACGTTTGTCGAAATTCCTTAGTTGCCTGTAAGTAAAATTTTAGAGCACGGACTACATCCAGGTTGTGCAGTAGACGTTCCTTCTTTGAAGAAGGATTTGGGCATAAAGAAGGAACAACAATCTCTTGATTGATATTCCTGTTAGTAACTACCTTAGGTAAGAACCCAGGTTTAGTACGCAGGACTACCTTATCCGAATGAAAAATCAAATAAGGAGAATCACAATGTAAGGCTGATAATTCAGAGACTCTTCGAGCCGAGGAAATAGCCATTAAAAATAGAACTTTCCAAGATGATAACTTTATATCAATGGAATGAAGGGGTTCAAACGGAACGCCCTGTAAAACATTAAGAACAAGGTTTAAACTCCATGGTGGAGCAACAGTTTTAAACACAGGCTTAATCCTGGTCAAAGCCTGACAAAAAGCCTGGACGTCAGGAACTTCTGACAGACGTTTGTGTAACAGAATGGACAGAGCTGAGATCTGTCCCTTTAATGAACTAGCAGATAAACCCTTTTCTAAACCTTCTTGTAGAAAAGACAATATCCTAGGAATCCTAACCTTACTCCAAGAGTAACCTTTGGATTCACACCAATATAGGTATTTACGCCATATCTTATGGTAAATCTTTCTGGTAACAGGTTTCCTAGCCTGTATTAAGGTATCAATAACTGACTCAGAAAACCCACGTCTTGATAAAATCAAGCGTTCAATTTCCAAGCAGTCAGCTTCAGAGAAGTTAGATTTTGATGTTTGAAGGGACCCTGTATCAGAAGGTCCTGCTTCAGAGGTAGAGACCAAGGTGGACAGGATGACATGTCCACCAGGTCTGCATACCAAGTCCTGCGTGGCCACGCAGGTGCTATTAGAATCACTGATGCTCTCTCTTGTTTGATTCTGGCAATCAATCGAGGAAGCAACGGGAAGGGTGGAAACACGTAAGCCATCCTGAAGTCCCAAGGTGCTGTCAGAGCATCTATCAGGACTGCTCCTGGATCCCTGGATCTGGACCCGTAACGAGGAAGCTTGGCGTTCTGTCGAGACGCCATGAGATCAATCTCTGGTTTGCCCCAACGTCGCAGTATTTGGGCAAAGACCTCCGGATGAAGTTCCCACTCCCCCGGATGAAAAGTCTGACGACTTAAGAAATCCGCCTCCCAGTTCTCCACTCCCGGGATGTGGATTGCTGACAGGTGGCAAGAGTGAGACTCTGCCCAGAGAATTATCTTTGATACTTCCATCATAGCTAGGGAGCTTCTTGTCCCTCCCTGATGGTTGATGTAAGCAACAGTCGTGATGTTGTCCGACTGAAACCTGATGAACCCCCGAGTTGTCAACTGGGGCCAAGCCAGGAGGGCATTGAGAACTGCTCTCAATTCCAGAATGTTTATTGGCAGGAGACTCTCCTCCTGACTCCATTGTCCCTGAGCCTTCAGAGAATTCCAGACGGCACCCCAACCTAGAA
The DNA here is from genome assembly GCF_027579735.1 of Bombina bombina. NCBI lineage: Eukaryota > Metazoa > Chordata > Amphibia > Anura > Bombinatoridae > Bombina > Bombina bombina. The sequence goes on along the minus strand of NC_069502.1, from coordinate 649,018,243 downwards.
GGCTGGCGTCTGTTGTTACAATTGTCCAGTCCGGTCTGCTGAATGGCATCCCCCTGGACAGATGTGGCCGAGAAAGCCACCATAGAAGAGAATTTCTGGTCTCTTGATCCAGATTCAGAGAAGGGGATAAGTCTGAGTAATCCCCATTCCACTGACTTAGCATGCACAGTTGCAGTGGTCTGAGGTGTAAGCGTGCAAAGGGTACTATGTCCATTGCCGCTACCATTAAGCCGATTACCTCCATGCATTGAGCCACTGACGGGTGTTGAATGGAATGTAGGGTGCGGCAAGCACTTTGAAGTCTTGATAGCCTGTCCTCTGTCAGGTAAATCTTCATTTCTACAGAATCTATAAGAGTCCCCAGGAAGGGAACTCTTGTGAGTGGAACGAGTGAACTTTTCTTTTCGTTCACCTTCCATCCATGTGACCTTAGAAATGCCAGCACTAACTCTGTATGAGACTTGGCAGTTTGAAAGCTTGAAGCTTGTATCAGAATGTCGTCTAGGTATGGAGCTACCGAGATTCCCCGCGGTCTTAGTACCGCCAGAAGAGCACCCAGAACCTTTGTGAAGATTCTTGGAGCTGTAGCCAATCCGAATGGAAGAGCCACAAACTGGTAATGCCTGTCTAGGAAGGCAAACCTTAGGTACCGATAATGATCTTTGTGAATCGGTATGTGAAGGTAAGCATCTTTTAAATCTACAGTGGTCATGTACTGACCCTCTTGGATCATAGGTAAAATTGTCCGAATAGTCTCCATCTTGAACGATGGACCTCTTAGGAATTTGTTTAGGATCTTTAAGTCCAGGATTGGTCTGACAGTTCCCTCTTTTTTGGGAACCACAAACAGATTTGAGTAAAACCCCTGTCCCTGTTCCGATCGTGGAACTGGATGGATTACTCCCATTAACAAGAGCTCTTGTACGCAGCGTAGAAACGCCTCTTTCTTTGTCTGGATTGTTGACAATCTTGACAGATGAAATCTCTCTCTTGGAGGAGAGTATTTGAAGTCCAGAAGGTATCCCTGAGATATTATCTCTAGCGCCCAGGGATCCTGGACATCTCTTGCCCAAGCCTGGGCGAAGAGAGAAAGTCTGCCCCCCACTAGATCCGATCCCGGATCGGGGGCCCTCAATTCATGCTGTTTTAGGGGCAGCAGCAGGTTTCCTGGCCTGCTTGCCCTTGTTCCAGGACTGGTTAGGTTTCCAGCCTTGTCTGTAGCGAGCAACAGCTCCTTCCTGTTTTGGTGCAGAGGAAGTTGATGCTGCTCCTGCTTTGAAATTACGAAAGGAACGAAAATTAGACTGTCTAGCCTTAACTTTGGCTTTGTCCTGAGGCAGGGCATGGCCTTTACCTCCTGTAATGTCAGCAATAATCTCTTTCAACCCGGGCCCGAATAAGGTCTGCCCTTTGAAAGGTATATTAAGCAATTTAGACTTAGAAGTAACATCAGCTGACCAGGATTTTAGCCACAGCGCCCTGCGTGCCTGAATGGCGAATCCTGAATTCTTCGCCGTAAGTTTAGTAAGATGTACTACGGCCTCCGAAATGAATGAATTAGCTAGTTTAAGGACTCTAAGCCTGTCCGTAATGTCGTCCAGAGTAGCTGAACCAATGTTCTCTTCCAGAGACTCAATCCAGAATGCCGCTGCAGCCGTGATCGGCGCAATGCATGCAAGGGGTTGTAATATAAAACCTTGTTGAACAAACATTTTCTTAAGGTAACCCTCTAACTTTTTATCCATTGGATCTGAAAAAGCACAGCTATCCTCCACCGGGATAGTGGTACGCTTAGCTAAGGTAGAAACTGCTCCCTCCACCTTAGGGACCGTTTGCCATAAGTCCCTTGTGGTGGCGTCTATTGGTAACATTTTTCTAAATATCGGAGGGGGTGAGAACGGCACACCAGGTCTATCCCACTCCTTAGTAACAATTTCAGTAAGTCTCTTAGGTATAGGAAAAACCTCAGTACTCGTCGGTACCGCAAAATATTTATCCAACCTACACATTTTCTCTGGTATTGCAACTGTGTTACAATCATTCAGAGACGCTAACACCTCCCCTAGTAATACACGGAGGTTTTCCAGTTTAAATTTAAAATTTGAAATATCTGAATCCAGTCTGTTTGGATCAGAACCGTCACCCACAGAATGAAGTTCTCCGTCCTCATGTTCTGCCACCTGTGACGCAGTGTCTGACATGGCCCTAATATTATCAGCGCACTCTGTTCTCACCCCAGAGTGATCACGCTTACCTCTTAGTTCTGGTAATTTAGCCAAAACCTCAGTCATAACAGTAGCCATATCCTGTAATGTGATTTGTAATGGCCGCCCAGATGTACTCGGCGCTACAATATCACGCACCTCCCTCTGAGCGGGAGATGAAGGTACTGACACGTGAGGCGAGTTAGTCGGCATAACTCTCCCCTCGTTGTTTGGTGAAATTTGTTCAATTTGTACAGATTGACTTTTATTTAAAGTAGCATCAATACAGTTAGTACATAAATTTCTATTGGGCTCCACTTTGGCATTGCAACAAATGACACAGGTATCATCCTCTGAATCAGACATGTTTAACACACTAGCAAATAAACTTGCAACTTGGAAATACAATTCAATTAGAATAATATTAAAACGTACTGTGCCTTTAAGAAGCACAGAAGATCTATGACAGTTGAAAATTAATAAATTGAAACAGTTATAGCCTCAATCCTTGTAAACAACACAACTTTAGCAAAGGTTTAATCCCATTAGCAAAGATAACAAATTCTGAAAGCAGGAAACAAATTACAGAATAAACGTTTTTTATCTCAGTCAAACTACAATTCTCACAGCTCTGCTGAGAGAAATTACCTCCCTCAAAATAAGTTTGAAGACCCCTGAGCTCTGTAGAGATGAACCGGATCATGCAGGGAATACAATGAGTTGCTGACTGAAATATTTGATGCGTAGTAAAAGCGCCAAAAAAACGGCCCCTCCCCCTCACACACAGCAGTGAGGGAGAACAGAAACTGTCAGAAAACAGATTAAGCAACTGCCAAGTGGAAAAATAGTGCCCAAACATTTATTCACTCAGTACCTCAGTAAATGAAAACGATTTTACATTCCAGCAAAAACGTTAAACATAATCTCTAGTTATTAAACAGCTTTATGTATTTCTTACAGTGTAATTCTAGTGAAGTACCATTCCCCAGAATACTGAAGTGTAAAGTATACATACATGACATTATATCGGTATGGCAGGATTTTCTCATCAATTCCATTATCAGAAAATAAAAACTGCTACATACCTCTATGCAGATTCATCTGCCCGCTGTCCCCTGATCTGAAGTTTACCTCTCCTCAGATGGCCGAGAAACAGCAATATGATCTTAACTACTCCGGCTAAAATCATAACAAAAACTCTGGTAGATTCTTCTTCAAACTCTGCCAGAGAGATAATAACACACTCCGGTGCTATTTTAAAATAACAAACTCTTGATTGAAGATAAAAACTAAGTATAATCACCATAGTCCTCTCACACATCCTATCTAGTCGTTGGGTGCAAGAGAATGACTGGGAGTGACGTAGAGGGGAGGAGCTATATGCAGCTCTGCTGGGTGAATCCTCTTGCACTTCCTGTTGGGGAGGAGTAATATCCCAGAAGTAATGATGACCCGTGGACTGATCACACTTAACAGAAGAAAAAGATATCAAGAGAACAAATAAAAATTGATAATAGGAGTAAATTAAAAAGTTGCTTAAAATTGCCTGCTCTATCTGAATCACGGAAGAAAACATTTGAGTTCAGTGTCCCATTAAAGATATGTCAAGGGAATATATATATATATATATATATATATATATATATATATATATATATATATATATATATCACTCCTTGCTGGATCAGGGCTACACTTCATTGTCACACAACCTTTGTGCTAACAAATAGAAACAATAGTAAAGGCTGCAGGAATTGGGGGACATATATTCTGGGAAGAGAACCATTAGCAATGTAAAAACAAAATAGAAATCCAAGAGGAGCGTTTAAATTGCCAACAGATTCGATAAGAAAGTGTTTACATAAAAAATACCCATTTCCTCTAAAATAAAACCTTGTGTTTTACACTTTTCTCAGAAGAGGCAGCTGTCATAATGTAGGACAATCATTGTTAATGCACCAGTTTCATTGTTGGTTTGTTAAAGGAACACTGAACTCAAAAATTTTCTTTCGTGATTCAGATAGAGCATGCAATTTTAAGCAACTTTCTAAGTTACTTCTATTATCAAATTGTCTGTTGGTATCTTTATTTGAAAAGCAAGAATGTAAGTTTAGATGCCGGCCCATTTTTGGGTTGTTCTTGCTGATTGGTGGATTAATTTAACCGACCAATAAACAAGTTCTGTCCAGCTTACTGAACCCAAAAATAGCTTAGATACCTTCTCTTTCAAATAAGGATAGCAAGAGAACAAAGAAAAATTGATAATAGGAGTAAATTAGAAAGTTGCTTAAAATTGCATGCTCTATCTGAATCACAAAAGAAAAAAATTAGGTTCAATGTCCCTTTAACTGATAGTTCTGAAAGTCCAAAAAGTTTAGTGAATGCTACTTAAAGGGATAGTCTAGTCAAAATTAAACTGATTCAGATAGAGCACGCAGTTTTAAGCAACTTTCTTATTTACTCCTATTATCAAATTTTCTTTGTTCTCTTGGTATTTTTATTTGAAAAAGCAAGCATTGGTGGCTACTTTTAGACACCAATCAGCAAGCGCTACCCAGGTTCTGAACCAGAAATGGGCCGGCTCCTAAGCTTACATTCTTGATTTTTCAAATAAAGATACCAAGAGAATGAAGAAAATTTGATAATAGGAGTAAATTAGAAAGTTGCTCAAAATTGCCTACTCTATCTGAATCATGAAAGTTTAATTTTGACTAGACTATCCCTTTAATATGACCGTTAGATGTCCTACAAGTACTGTATTTAATCAGTATGGGCCATTTCGAAAATCAAAATTAATTTATTCCACTGGGGAACAAGCAACTGTCAATGAAATGTTCAGTTTGTGACTAAGATTTTGCAAATACGTTTATGAAACACTTTGGGCAAAAATCCATGTTAAGTTACAGCATTCTGAAAATAGCTAATTAGGCTGATGGCACAAGGAGGATGTTCTTAAGCTAGTCACAGCACTCAGCTTGCTGTGCTTGATATATAAGAGAAGAAGCTATTTGAGATATTACTAATGACCAATTAGCTAAGTAAATGGACCCTTTTACTGACAAACAGCTACTTACCAAGAGACTCTACTGTACATGAACTTGTCATCTATAGGATGCAAGTTTGAATTGACTAAATCAATAACTCATTTATTGTCATCTCCTTGCCTTTGCTGTTAAATTGGACATATACATTGCGCTATTCCAGCAACTGTTACTATCTTATTATTTATATTTTCAGCAGCAGAGCCAGGGGACTTTTGGTGGAACTCACAGTATAACCAATGCTCTTTATTTTAAAGGCTGTCAAATATTACAGAATGCCAACTTATATGGAATCCGTGACTGACAGCTATGTATTATTATGTAAATGTGTAAGATACAGCATACCCCCAGAAGATTGGGGAATGGAGATGTAAATAATACATTCTAGCAGACTGCTACTACAGCTATAATAAAATACATACTCATTTTCAAAGTGATTAGTTATACAACATCTATTCTTTGTACTTGCCTTAAAAGGGATATGAAGCCCAACATTTTTCTTTCATGATTAATTCTCTTGAGATCCTTTGCTGAAGGAGCAGCTATGCTGTACTGGGAACTAGCTAAACATAAGGTGAGCTAATGATAAGAGGTATATATGTGCAGCCACAAGTAAACAACCAACTCCTGGCACTGTATTCTTGTTCTTGAGCCTACCTAGGTACCCTCTTCAACAAAGCATACCAAGAGAACAAAGCAAATTTAAAAAATATAAGTAAATTAGAATATTGTTTTAAAATTGCATGTTCTATCTGATTCATGAAAGAAAAATGTTGACTTTAGTGTTCCTTTAACCAAAAATGATGATGGCTTCCACATAGGGGTATTTAAAGAATGGCACCAGTACAAGCTCAAACTTTAAGCTCCTCCTCTAAACCAGACATGGCCTACTGGGGGCCCATGGGACACACATGCTCCTCTACACTCGTTTTTGCAGCCCCAGGAGAAATCAGAACCAAGAATAAGTTTGGACATTGCTAGGACACATTTGTGTGCATCAGAGCCATAAATATAAATGAGGCCTTTAATCTGCAGTCACTGTGTATCCCTACGTGTTCTAATGTTACATTTGATGGAATGCTAATCTGAATTGCATGGAAAATGGTTTAAGATATAGGCACATATAATTATTTAAAAAATAAGTAAAGTATATTATTCAAAAACAGATAAAGGAGGGAAAGCACTGATTTACTGCACATAAAATATACATAAAATAAAGACCAAAGGCTCTCTGATAACAGTGAAATATGAAAACATGATAATAAATATACATATGAACATTTATGCATATTTATTAAAAAGTTGGGGGAGATTGCATGTCTGGTAAATATAGAAATATTGTCCATGAGACTCCTCACTGTAAAAGAAAACTTATCCTGAAGACAAATATTCATTAAAAACAGACAGTCTTGAGTACAGCTGAAATCTGGAGCATAAAATGAGAAATGGCTGGACTGGTGAAGTGCTGCTCTTGAACTACATAACTAGATCCAATTGGTTGAACTGTCAACTAAAAACATTTGATTCAAATACTTTCTGATTATCTGAAGACCTGATCAATACAGCACAGCTGCAGTGGCTGCATCCAGCTCATCTAAGCATATGGGTTTCATGTCAACCACAAGAGTAAACAACAAAGATAAAGCACTGTTAAAAAGAAATATAATAGGATGAAAACAAAAGCACGTAGGTAGCTAGCTGGCACATAACACTGTAAGCGTACCTAATGCTTCTAATGCAGAAGTTCCTTCTCCATGTTATATATCTCCAGGGGATAATTGTAAAAAGGCAATAATTAATCAGTCCAGCAACAAAAAAGAACATTACAACATGCAGAGTCACATATATAACCGCAATGGCATTACAAGGTCTTCAGTCAGTGTTTTTTTAATATTAAAAAACAAATAAGATTATGATATTTTTAATACATATTTTAATTATCACTTTCTTTTAACATTTGGAGAGACGAAACATAAGTAAATCATCTTTACAATGACAATGCACTTCTATTAGCGTTTAAAAGTTAGTTTGTACAGCTACTGAAGACTGAATGCCACTAGGTGGTGCTGTTTAATTTGTTGTTTTATCTTCAAAGCATAAATGGCACTGGGAAACAAACGATACACATTTGATCACATTTAGAACTTTGTGAAAGTTTTGAGACAACAGAAACATAGGAGAGTGGGAGGAATTGACACAGTGTAATTATGGGTATACAAGCAATATAGTTATCTAGTGGCTTCTAGGCTAAAAACTATCTTAAAAACCTATTTAGATTAAAAAAAAAGTTTAGTGAGCATAGATTAATATATCTCTTAAAGGAGGATTTAAAGATGGTTGTGTATGTAGTGTTCTGTATACTAATAATAATTTGTTTGGATTATTGACTCTTTCTTCTTACACATTTTTTAATTAAATCTTAAGAAAATATTATGGTTTATTAAAGGGATATGAAACCCAAAAAATGTATTTTGTGATTCAGAGCATACAGTTTAAAAAAGTTGCCAATTTACTTCTATTGTTCCCACGACATTCTGTGTTGAAGAGATATCCATTACTTAGGTAGCATCTGGAGCAATACATGGCAGGAAATAGTTCTGTCATCTTGCAAATGGATAACATTCTTGCAAAATTGCTGCAATATAGTGCTCCAGAAATTGGCCAACGCCTAAGCTTATGTCCCTGCTTTTTAACAAAAAGAAACTAAGGCCTAGATTTAGAGTTCGGCGGTAAAAGGGCTGTTAACGCTCCGCGGGCTTTTTTCTGGCCGCACCATAAATTTAACTCTGGTATCGAGAGTTAAAACAAATGCTGCGTTAGGCTCCAAAAAAGGAGCGTAGGGCATTTTTACCGCAAATGCAACTCTCGATACCAGAGTTGCTTACGGACGCGGCCGGCATCAAAAACGTGCTCGTGCACGATTCCCCCATAGGAAACAATGGGACTGTTTGAGCTGAAAAAAAACCTAACACCTGCAAAAAAGCAGCGTTCAGCTCCTAACGCAGCCCCATTGTTTCCTATGGGGAAACACTTCCTACGTCTGCACCTAACACTCTAACATGTACCCCGAGTCTAAGCACCCCTAACCTTACACTTATTAACCCCTAATCTGCCACTCCCGCTATCGCTGACCCCTGCATATTATTATTAACCCCTAATCTTCCGCTCCGTAAACCGCAGCAACCTACGTTATCCCTATGTACCCCTAATCTGCTGCCCTAACATCGCCGACCCCTATGTTATATTTATTAACCCCTAATCTGCCCCCCACAACGTCGCCGACACCTACCTACACTTATTAACCCCTAATCTGCCGAGCGGACCTGAGCGCTACTATAATAAAGTTATTAACCCCGAATCCGCCTCACTAACCCTATCATAAATAGTATTAACCCCTAATCTGCCCTCCCTAACATCGCCGACACCTACCTTCAATTATTAACCCCTAATCTGACGACCGGAGCTCACCGCTATTCTAATAAATGTATTAACCCCTAAAGCTAAGTCTAACCCTAACACTAACACCCCCCTAACTTAAATATAATTTTAATCTAACGAAATTAATTAACTCTTATTAAATAAATTAATCCTATTTAAAGCTAAATACTTACCTGTAAAATAAACCCTAATATAGCTACAATATAAATTATAATTATATTATAGCTATTTTAGGATTAATATTTATTTTACAGGCAACTTGGTATTTATTTTAACTAGGTACAATAGCTATTAAATAGTTAAGAACTATTTAATAGTTACCTAGTTAAAATAATAACAAATTTACCTGTAAAATAAATCCTAACCTAAGATATAATTAAACCTAACACTACCCTATCAATAAAATAATTAAATAAACTACCTACAATTACCTACAATTAACCTAACACTACACTATCAATAAATTAAATAAACACAATTGCTACAAATAAATACAATTAAATAAACTAGCTAAAGTACAAAAAATAAAAAAGAACTAAGTTACAGAAAATAATAAAATATTTACAAACATAAGAATAATATTACAACAATTTTAAACTAATTACACCTACTCTAAGCCCCCTAATAAAATAACAAAGCCCCCCAAAATAATAAATTCCCTACCCTATTCTAAATTAAAAAAGTTACAAGCTCTTTTACCTTACCAGCCCTGAACAGGGCCCTTTGCGGGGCATGCCCCAAGAAGTTCAGCTCTTTTGCCTGTAAAAAAAAACATACAATACCCCCCCCCCAACATTACAACCCACCACCCACATACCCCTAATCTAACCCAAACCCCCCTTAAATAAACCTAACACTAATCCCCTGAAGATCTTCCTACCTTGTCTTCACCATCCAGGTATCACCGATCCGTCCTGGCTCCAAGATCTTCATCCAACCCAAGCGGGGGTTGGCGATCCATAATCCGGTGCTGAAGAGGTCCAGAAGAGGCTCCAAAGTCTTCATCCTATCCGGCAAGAAGAGGACATCCGGACCGGCAACCATCTTGATCCAAGCGGCATCTTCTATCTTCATCCGATGACGACCGGCTCCATCCTGAAGACCTCCACCGCGGACCCATCTTCTTCTGGCGACGTCCAACTGCAGAATGACGGTTCCTTTAAGGGACGTCATCCAAGATGGCGTCCCTCGAATTCCGATTGGCTGATAGGATTCTATCAGCCAATCGGAATTAAGGTAGGAATATTCTGATTGGCTGATGGAATCAGCCAATCAGAATCAAGTTCAATCCGATTGGCTGATCCAATCAGCCAATCAGATTGAGCTCGCATTCTATTGGCTGTTCCGATCAGCCAATAGAATGCGAGCTCAATCTGATTGGCTGATTGGATCAGCCAATCGGATTGAACTTGATTCTGATTGGCTGATTCCATCAGCCAATCAGAATATTCCTACCTTAATTCCGATTGGCTGATAGAATCCTATCAGCCAATCGGAATTCGAGGGACGCCATCTTGGATGACGTCCCTTAAAGGAACCGTCATTCTGCAGTTGGACGTCGCCGGAAGAAGATGGGTCCGCGGTGGAGGTCTTCAGGATGGAGCCGGTCGTCATCGGATGAAGATAGAAGATGCCGCTTGGATCAAGATGGTTGCCGGTCCGGATGTCCTCTTCTTGCCGGATAGGATGAAGACTTTGGAGCCTCTTCTGGACCTCTTCAGCACCGGATTATGGATCGCCAACCCCCGCTTGGGTTGGATGAAGATCTTGGAGCCAGGACGGATCGGTGATACCTGGATGGTGAAGACAAGGTAGGAAGATCTTCAGGGGATTAGTGTTAGGTTTATTTAAGGGGGGTTTGGGTTAGATTAGGGGTATGTGGGTGGTGGGTTGTAATGTTGGGGGGGGTATTGTATGTTTTTTTTTACAGGCAAAAGAGCTGAACTTCTTGGGGCATGCCCCGCAAAGGGCCCTGTTCAGGGCTGGTAAGGTAAAAGAGCTTGTAACTTTTTTAATTTAGAATAGGGTAGGGAATTTATTATTTTGGGGGGCTTTGTTATTTTATTAGGGGGCTTAGAGTAGGTGTAATTAGTTTAAAATTGTTGTAATATTATTCTTATGTTTGTAAATATTTTATTATTTTCTGTAACTTAGTTCTTTTTTATTTTTTGTACTTTAGCTAGTTTATTTAATTGTATTTATTTGTAGCAATTGTGTTTATTTAATTTATTGATAGTGTAGTGTTAGGTTAATTGTAGGTAATTGTAGGTAGTTTATTTAATTATTTTATTGATAGGGTAGTGTTAGGTTTAATTATATCTTAGGTTAGGATTTATTTTACAGGTAAATTTGTTATTATTTTAACTAGGTAACTATTAAATAGTTCTTAACTATTTAATAGCTATTGTACCTAGTTAAAATAATTACAAAGTTGCCTGTAAAATAAATATTAATCCTAAAATAGCTATAATATAATTATAATTTATATTGTAGCTATATTAGGGTTTATTTTACAGGTAAGTATTTAGCTTTAAATAGGATTAATTTATTTAATAAGAGTTAATTTATTTCGTTAGATTAAAATTATATTTAAGTTAGGGGGGTGTTAGTGTTAGGGTTAGACTTAGCTTTAGGGGTTAATACATTTATTAGAATAGCGGTGAGCTCCGGTCGTCAGATTAGGGGTTAATAATTGAAGGTAGGTGTCGGCGATGTTAGGGAGGGCAGATTAGGGGTTAATACTATTTATGATAGGGTTAGTGAGGCGGATTCGGGGTTAATAACTTTATTATAGTAGCGCTCAGGTCCGCTCGGCAGATTAGGGGTTAATAAGTGTAGGTAGGTGTCGGCGACGTTGAGGGGGGCAGATTAGGGGTTAATAAATATAATATAGGGGTCGGCGGTGTTAGGGGCAGCAGATTAGGGGTACATAGGGATAACGTAGGTGGCGGCGCTTTGCGGTCGGAAGATTAGGGGTTAATTATTGTAAGTAGCTGGCGGCGATGTTGTGGGGGGCAGATTAGGGGTTAATAAATGTAATATAGGGGTCGGCGGGGTTAGGGGCAGCAGATTAGGGGTACATAAGTATAACGTAGGTGGCGGTCGGAAGATTAGGGGTTAAAATTTTTAATCGAGTGGCGGCGATGTGGGGGGAGCTCGGTTTAGGGGTACATAGGTAGTTTATGGGTGTTAGTGTACTTTAGGGTACAGTAGTTAAGAGCTTTATAAACCGGCGTTAGCCAGAAAGCTCTTAACTCCTGCTTTTTTCAGGCGGCTGGAATCTTGTCGTTAGAGCTCTAACGCTCACTGCAGAAACGACTCTAAATACCAGCGTTAGAAAGATCCCATTGAAAAGATAGGCTACGCAAATGGCGTAGGGGGATCTGCGGTATGGAAAAGTCGCGGCTGCAAAGTGAGCGTTAGACCCTTTAATCACTGACTCCAAATACCAGCGGGCGGCCAAAACCAGCGTTAGGAGCCTCTAACGCTGGTTTTGACGGCTACCGCCAAACTCTAAATCTAGGCCTAAGTTGTTTAAAATTGCATGCTCCATCTGAATCGTGAAAGAATAAAACTTGGGTTTTCTACCCCTTTAATTCTATTCAAATAACCATTTTAAATGGAATCTACCCACTATTTACTTGCACTATCCTCAAATTATTTTGTGAAGAAAACTAAATGCCTCAAATACTAAAAGGTTTGGTCAACTGAATTTTTTTATTCAACTTTCACCCTTTGGCTTCAAGAGAGATTTTATTTTAATTTAGTTCATAAGTATTATTTTACCCGGGGTGATATGATGGTTTTCTTTATAAGGGGGCACATATAGGCACAGTATGTAGAAAATACAAAGGTTTAGAAATGTGACTTTTTATTTTGGCCAAGAAGAGAAACAATTTTGTACTTATACTATATAAAAGAAAGCTTTAAAAAAAAAAACTCACTCTGGATAAACCTACTTTTTCTGCTTAAATGGATATTAAAGTAAATATGTTGTATATAAAAAGATCACTTTATTATGTAATATAGATTATTAGTTTTTTCTTCTTATGTTTTATAGTCAATGTCCCCAGTAGTACCATGAGAGGGTTATTTTGAGCTATTGATCTCCTGTTTGTTTCATAATAAAAATTAACAACTTTTAGGTAACCCTTTTCATGCTGAAGAATATTATTTTAACATGTGTAAGCAGTGATCTCTTATTGCAGGATAGAAATTGCCCGTGCCAGCTACTACAACCAAGGGTAGGGGTAAATTCTCAAAAGCTTGCTACTAAAAATAGTATACAACATACAACAGTGTTAGAAATTTTCTTAAAGGATTATGGGAATGGACATTTGAGGTTGTTTCAGCATTCATTTAGTTCTGACATTGGTTATATTAGATCACAAGGGAATCTCAAGATATCTGTGAAAATTGCTATTTTGAGTTGTACTAAACAAATCATTGCTTAAATGGTGTAGTTAGAGCAAAGATTAGCTTGAGAATAATGTACACATGTATTTTTTTTAAATTATATTAGTTTATATATTGAAAAAAATAAGGGTACAGTTAATGTCCATAAAGCAGTGGGCAAAGCCACTTAGGTTACATTTTCTGCTGAGGCCAATTAGGAATGGTTATAAATGGCTTACTAGAGTGTTCAACCACAGAATACAGCTGTGTCTGCACTGCCATGTTTAACATGAATTAGAAAGCTCACAATATTCAGAATTAAATTACAGGAAAGGAGAATAAAATAAATAATGAAAGTTGCAAAGTTGTTATACTACATGCAATTAAACTATTTATATTAGCATCTTAAGGTGTTTAATGTCCCTTTAAATGAATGCTGAAAATGAAGTGCATTTATTAATCTGAGCAACTAATTCCAAATTTATGCATCTGTGTACTGAGAGGCATTCCCCTTGTTTTCCACCATAAAAAAAAGAAATTAACAAAGTACACTACGGGACTGATGTTAAATTTTGTTTAAACATAATGGGAGAGTAAAATAAAAAATAAACATTCATGACTTAGAGCATGCAATTTTAAACAACTTAATTTATGTCTATCATCAAATTGGCTTTGTTGTCTTGGTATCCTTTGTTGAAGAGTAAACCAATGTAGGCTGATGGTAGTTTAGGAGCTGCATACGTCTTTAGCAGTCTATAGCAGGAATGTTTGCAACTATGTATAGCTTTACTATAAAACGTCATTGCAAACGCTGCTGCCAGAAAAGCATTTAAATTTTACACACTCCTGAGCTCTTTAATTTTTAAAAAAGGATACAAAGTGAACTAAGCTTATTTGATAATAGATGTAAATTGGAAAACTGGTTAAAATGTAATATTTAAGTTTATTTTTTACATTTACATGTTTTGTACCATTATATATTCTCTGAACATGTTATCTTGGAGGTTTCACTAATCTTGCCTATTGTATGCAGGCAAGGTGATCTCAAAACAAAAACCATACTCACTAATGTGTATATGAAACTGACACTTACTACACTGCAATTTGATCTGTATGTACTACGTGATTGTCTGCAAGTTTAGATCTCTCAAACTCTGCAAAAATTTTGAGAATCTACCCGTTACCAATGGATAGGTAGGTATTATTTGTGCACAAAAATACATTCCCTGTAAATTCCGATTTACACAGCATTCACTTTTTCAAATAAAAAAAAATATTTAAACATTTAAATTGTCACTCTTTTCATTTGTTCAATTGATTTTTTTTGTTTTGTTTTTTACCTACAATGTCTATTTAATCTTGACAGAAAAGAGGAGACACAAATCCCCTATTAATATATACACACCAACAGGCAAAGACTTGCAGAAACCATAAAAAACAAAATGTATGCTTACCTGATAAATTTATTTATTTCCGGACATAGAGAGTACACGATTCATTCCAATTACTAGTGGGATATTCACTCTTGGCCAGCAGGAGGCGGCAAAGAGCACCCCAGCAAAGATGTTAAGTATAACTTCCCTTACTCATAACCCCCAGTCATTTGGCTGAAGGGAACGGAAAAATAAGTAACACAAGGATATAGAGGTGCCTGAGTATTGTACAGAAAAAACTGTCGTTTAAATTATAAGCAAAGGTGGGCCATGGAGACTCTATGCGCGGAAATAAATAAATTTATCAGGTAAGCATACATTTTGTTTTCTTTCCTATGGCAAAGAGTTCACGATTCATTCCAATTACTAGTGAGAACCAATACTCAAGCCAGAGGACACAGAAAGAAAGGGAGGGAGAAACAAGACAGTTAGACCTATACCGAAGGCACCACCGCTTGAAGAACCTTTCTCCCATAAGAAGCCTCATCCGAGGCAAAAGCATCAAAGTTGTAAAATTTGGAAAAAGTATGAATAGAGGACCAAGTGGCCACCTTGCAAATCTGTTCCACAGAGGCTTCATTCTTGAAAGCCCATGAAGATGAGACTGCTCTAGTTGAATGAGCCATAAGCTAAACGAATAACACTTCTCAACCAAAGAGAAAGAATAGTAGAAGTGGCCTTTTGACCCTTATGTTTACCAGAAAAAACAATAAACAAAGCAAAAGATATCTGAAAATCTTTAGTTGCTTGAAGGTAAAATTTAAGAGCATGCACAACATCGACATTATGCAAAAGACGTTCCTTCTAGGAAGGAGGATTAGGACAAAAAGAGGGAACAACAATTTCATGATTAATATTGCAATCTGATACTACCTTAGGGAGATACCCTAGCTTAGTACGAAGGCCTGCCTTATCAGCATGAAAAATTAGGTAAGGGGAATCAAATAGCATAGCCGAAAGCTCAGAAACTCTGTGAGCAGAAGCAATAGCAATAAGAAACAAAACCTTCCAAGATAACAACTTAATCCCAATAGAATGCATCGGCTCCAACGGAGCCTGCTGCAAAACCTTAAGAACAAGATAAAGGCTCCAAGGGGGAGCAATCGACAAACACAGATTTAATTCTGACCAAAGCCTGAAAAAAAGACTGAACATCTGGCAGAACTGCCAAACGTTTGTGCAGAAGAATTGACAATGCCGAAATCTGACCCTTTAGAGTACTGACGGACAAACCTTTCTCCAGACCTTCCTGAAGAAAAGCCAAAATTTGAGGAACTTTAACTTTGTTCCAAGAAAACCCCTTTGAATCACACCAATAAAGGTATTTACACCATACCATGGTAAATCTTACGAGTAACAGGCTTACGAGCCTGAAGCATAGTATCTATGACTTTCTAAGAAAAACCACGTCTATCCAAAACTAGGCATTCAATCTCCAAGCAGTCAGCTTCAGAGAATCTAGATTTGGATGAAGGAAAAGACCCTGAATTAGAAGGTTCTTCCTGAGAGGCAAGTTCCACGGTGGAAGAGATGACATCCTTATCAGATCCACGAACCAGATCCTGCGAGGCCATGCAGGAGCTATTAAGATCACAGACACTCTCTCCTGTTTGACACAAGCAATGACTCGTGGAAGAAGAGCAAATGGAGGAAATAGGTATGATAGATTGATATCCAAGGAACCGCCAGAGCATCTATCAAAACAACTTGAGGATCCCTTGACCTTGAAAGTTTGAAATTTTGATGAGACGCCATCAGATCCAACTCCAGATCCCCTCACCTGAGGGTTATCATTGTGAAAACCTCTGGATGGAGAGCCTTCTCTCCTGGATGCAAAGACTGCCTGCTCAGAAAATCCTCTTCCCAGTTGTCCACCCCTGAGACGTGGATGGCAGAGAGATGACAATCTAGAGATTCCGCCCACTCAAGAATGCGAGTCAACTCCTTCATTGGTTAGGAACTCCGTGTTTCTCTCTGGTGATTGATTTAAGGCTGTGACACACTGCAAGCGGAGCACTCTGCTTTTTTATCTCTGAGCACTCTGCGGCGTCAGGTCGCGTAGCTAAGCGCTCAGAGATGAAATATTTCAACTTCAGAAGCAATGCGACGCGGAGCGAAGCAGCTGCTTTGCCTCGCGCCGCATCTCTTGCAGTGTGTCACAGCCTTTAGGCCACTGAGGTGATATTGTCCGGTTGAAATCTGATAAACCGGAGCAAAACTAGTTGAGGCCAAAATGTCAAAGCATTGAACCAAGATGTCGTCCAAATAAGGCACCACAGCAATACCCTGAGACCTGACCACTGCCAAAAGTGCCCCCAGAACCTTTGTGAAAATTCTGGGAGCTGTAGCAAGGCCAAAATAGAAGGGCAACAAACTGGAAATGTTTGGTTAGGAAAGCAAATCTCAGATACTGGTAATGATGCCTGTGAATGGGAACATGAAGATACACATCCTCCAGATCTATAGTCATAAATTGACCCTCTTGAACCAAAAGAAGAATGGACCAGATGGTTTCCATTTTGAAGGACGGAACCTTGAGAAATTAGTTTAGACACTTTAGATCCAAAATGGGACGAAAAGTGCCCTTCTTTTTGGGAACAACAAAAAGATTTGAATAGAATCCCAGACCCTGTTCCTCTAAGGGAACTGGAACAATCACTCCCAGGGATGATAGGTCCTTTATGCAATTTAAGAAATCTTTTTTTTTTATCTGATTTGCAGATAACCTTGACAGATGGAATCTGCCCCTGGGAGGACATGATTTGAATCCTATTCTGTAACCATAGGATACTATGTTTATGGCCCAAGGATCCAGGACATATCGTATCCAAGCCTGCTGAAAAAAAGAAAGTCTGCCCCCTACTAGATCCATTACAGGATCGGGGGCAGCAGCTTCATGTTGATTTGGAATCAGTGGAAGGCTTCTTGGTGTGCTTCCCCCTATTCCAGGGCTGACCGAACCTCCAAGAGGACTTTGATCCGATTTGGAAGAGGAAGACTTTTGCCCCTTAAAGTTACGAAAGGAATGAAAATTAGAACTCTGACTACCCTTAGGTCTATTCTTCTTATCCTGAGGTAAGAAAGAACCCTTCCCATCTGTAATGTCAGAAATAATCTCAGCCAGACCTGGACCAAACACAGTTTTTCCCTTGTAAGGCAAAGATAACAACTTAGACTCGGATGTAAGATCTGCAGGCCAAGATTTTAACCACAGAGCTCTGCGAGCTAGAACAGTAAAACCAGAAATCTTAGCACCCACTCTAAGAACTTGCATATTGGCATCACAAATAAAGATATTAGCTAACTTGAGAGCTTTGATCCTATCTTGCACCTCCTCTATAGTAGTCTCCTCTAGGATAAGATTAGATAAATCATCACATCAATAAGATGCAGCCCCTGCAACTGTAGCAATACTAGCAACAGGTTGCCACTGCAAACCCTGATGAATATACATTTTCTTTAAAAAGTCTCAAGCTTCTTATCCATAAGATCTTTAAAAGAACAACGATCCTCAATAGGAATAGTAGTTCTCTTAGCCAAAGTAGAGATAGCCTCCTCTACCTTGAGTCCCTAACAGCATCAGGAAACATTTTCTTAAAAGGAGGAGAAAAAGGAATCCCTGGCTTGTCCCATTCCTAAGTAATAATATCTGCCATACTATCTGGAACTGGAAATACTTCCACAGAAGCAGGGACATCATATACCCTATTAAGTTTACTAGACCTCTTTGAATTCTCTGCAACAGATAAATCAACTTCATCCAAAGTAGCAAGAACCTGCTTCAAAAGCACTCAGATGTTCTAAATCTGAAATTAATCTCCTCTGAATCTGTAGCATTGGTCATGGCAGTATCAGAATCTGATAACTCACCCTCAGAAGCCTCTGAGGACTTATCAGATAAATGTGACAGATTAACGCAGCCTTAGCGGAGTCAAAACTATTACCAACATTAATTTACTTGAACTTCCTCTTACGTTTACCAGAAACCAGAAAAGCTGATAAAGCTGCAGACACAGTAGTTGATATTTATGCAGCGAAATCCGTAGGTAAATAAACACCTCCAGAAGGAGGTTGAGAGGAACCGCAGGGCACTTCATGTAACATAGAATGAGGCATCTGAGGTGGTAACTGAGGCACGGCTTGGACAGCATTATCCTGAGAGACAAGCTCATGAAACATTTTATCTTTAAAGTCTTATCTAAACATGTGGAACACAATTGCAAGGGAGGCATAACCTGAGCCTCTAAACAAAGTAAACATTTAACTAAAGAAGCTGCAACATCTAGTTCAGTGTCCATAAAAGCAAAAGTATTTGAAAATTCTCACAAAATAAACAAACTAAATAGAAGTAAAATACCCCACTGCATAAAGAGATCAGAAGTAAAACGCTACCTCTATATCCTCACCAGAACCAGGAGCTCCCACTAGCAACCTGAGCAAAATAATAAATACCCCCAGCAGCTCGCCACTCCGCAGCTCAAGACGCTATGAGAAAAAAAGCGGAAGAACAGAGAAACACGTGACCACGTCGTCACCGGCCCTTAAGTGTGTGGAAAAAAGCACCAAATTTAGAAACAAAAAAACTGCCAAAACAGGGAAAACAAAATAACCCTGAAACCTCCAGCCATCTCAGCCTCAAAATCTAGGGCTGAAAATTAACCCATAAAGAAATTAACCCATAAATATTCTCCTCCTAACTCTTCCTCATTTATATTTATGTTTTTTGTTTTTGTTTTTTTTAAGTAAAATATAGTTAGATGCTCCTTTTTAGGAAATACAGTCCAACTCAAATTTTCATACCCTGGAAAATAAATAAGTCCCATACAAAAGATCCACAGAGGTTTAGCCTCTAAAGTGCTGCCCCCAATACCTAGAAGGCAAAATCACATACCTGTGAATCCAGCTGCAGGGCAGGAACAGCTTCTAAGGTGTGACTGATACATCAACATCTGTCAGGGACCCGGAGAAAAAGAACAGAAAAACAACTCTGATTTTCTATCAAAGGGGTAGCATAAGTGCTAGAAATAAAGCAAGGACCACCTCGCACCTTTCCAACTGCTAAAAGCCACCATTACTCCTACCAAGGAGATTGACATGGACACAGCATAGCCCCAAATTCTTGCAGGGAAAAGTACCCATAAAAGGATTAATATCTTCAAACACCTTCACCATCCTCCCGAGATCAAGGCAAAGAGAATGACTGGGGGTTATGGGTAAGGGAAGTGATACTTAACAGCTTTGCTGGGGTGCTCTTTGCCGCCCCCTGCTGGTCAGGAGTGAATATCCCACTAGTAATTGGAATGAATCGTGGGCTCTCTATGCCATAGGAAAGCAAATGCTGTATTTCAGCCCACAGCTACATATTGGGTCTTTATGACTAGTACTGAGTCATTGCAAAAGGTCAACATACCCTACGAGAACCAGCGCAGAGAGCCAGGGAAAGCACAAAGACTGAGGGGCAATCGCTTATTATAATTTTCTGTGAAGCTTGTGTTAAAGCTACTTTTTTACAACATACACCCAAAGAGAATATTGTCGCAAAGTGTACAGAATACAAGCTAGTGTATTTTTTTTATATTAAGGACACAAATTAAAAGGTAAAACTCTCCTTTAGCCGTTTTGAGACATATAAAGGACATTCCTTTTATGTTTCCCATGGTTCCATGAACAGCTGCCAATCATTTTAGCAAGATGGTGTAACCTCCGTGCATGATATTTTGACCACCATGAATGGCACCAAGTGCTAGTGAAGTTATATGCTGTTATTGCCCCTTATTACACTTGTGGAAAAGGCAAAATGACTGACAAGCTAGCCCAGGAATGAAGAAAGCATGAAAGGTGAGACCTTCTACAAACATCGAAATGGCTAAATATTTTTTTTATATTAGTGTCAGAAATCCAACCATTTGGTCTACATTTAGAGGATAAGTATTCTTAACAGCTAAACAAAAAGGAAAGCAAAAAACTTGGTTTTCTTCAGCATATTTAGGATATCATTTAAGTACCATAAACATGTAGTAGAGAAGTCAAAAGCTGCACTTTTTAACTTTATTAAACCATTTTGAACATTTTAAAAGAACATTCGCATGCTAATTATATATACTAATTAGTAATAGCATACAATTTTGGCATTATTGACCTTTAATTATTAGGTGTTTAGCCCAGTCAAAAGGGTTTAAACTTATAGCTAAAGTGCAACACACTGCAGCTCATGAGCAGGAAAAAGCCAATAAGCCATTTAGGACCAGTCTCCATAAGTAGTTGCCAATCACTTGTTTCCTGATCAGGAGTTGCAATGTGTTGTGGGACTTTATATTTGTTGGGGAGGGAAACAAATACCATTAGATGAAAGAACAAATTAAAGCATTTTTATTTGTGCATTAGAATCTCCCTTTTAAGTTAGTAAAAATATGAACAGGAGCATAGTCTTTTAAATTCAAAAGTGAACATTGTTGAATCAAAAATACTAATTAAGAAAACTAGCATGTTCTATACCCTTGTCTTTGCATTGCACAGAATATTAGTTTAGAAAGGGACACCTTGTATAATGAACAACTTTTTGGCTAGCATTAGAACTAATTAACACATGCTGTCATTAAATTATTTATACCAGATGCCTTATTACGACTTGTTAATGCAGAGACAAGTATTTAACAGGTTGATTTGTGGCAACAGGTCGACTATAAAACAGGTCGTGCTAATTATATCACTAATGTAAAGTTCACAAGCCATTGTTTTATTGCAAAATTCTCACATTTCCACCTGGACACGGACATAAAACAAATCATCAATAACATGGCAACAGAACACTTAGAATTCTTACCTTTTTTTGACAATTAAAACGACAACAAGTAGCAGTAGGATGAATACCAGTATTCCTGCACTTATGCCAGCTATTTTCACCACGCGGTCTGTCTGCTTGGCTGGATCTGGGATCACCTCCGGTTCTTCTGTTGCAGCCGCTTAATGGAGAGAAAGGAAAGAAATTACATCTTGGAGCATACAATTATCAGTGGAAAACGAATTCATCTTAGTAATAAAGTATATTGATTTTTTTATATATACATAATAAAAAAAGAATTTAAAAGACATTTCAATTGTATTCATTTTCCCCTCAATTCGTGTACAACAGGGCATTTTAAAACATATTCAATTTTTTTTAAAGAGGGCCACTAAATACAGTAGAATTGCATAATTGACAAGTACATAATAAAAAGACAATGCAATAACACGTACTCTGAACTTCACCAAAGCAGTAGATTTTTTTTCGGACAAATTTATTTATACTTCCATTTGCCAGCCGACTGTATCATGTGACAGACATCAGCCAATCACAGACTAGTATACGTATACCCTGCGAGTTTGTGCACATGCTCAGAGCTGGCGCCTCAAAAAGTGTGAATATAAAGAGACTGCAAAATTTGATAATAGGAGTAAATTGGAAAAAAAATCTTAAAATTGTGTGCCCTTTCTGAATCATAAAAGTTTAATTAGGACTTGAGTGTTGCTTTAACAAATCAAAGTTTTCTTGGAACGTCTGCAGAAGTGTAGGTGCTATGAAGAAAACTCTCACAGGACATAGCTGTGTTTATTGTGCTCCTTTGGACATATACAGAGTGAGGGGGTATTCATATACTTCAGCTGATGATAATTACACAGGTAAATTTATAATAATAATACAAATGTGCGATTATTTTTACTATTAGTAGTATTATTACTATCATTATTACTATTATTATTTACAATAATGATAACAATTTTTACTATTATTCTTAGCTTGCCAATAATTCAGAGTAATCAGCCAAACCTAATTAGTCAGCTCCACATTTGGACGTAACATAATTTCACTTTATGTCTGGGAAACAAACCTGCTGAATACCTATGATGATAATGCTTTGTGCCTTTCAGATGACTCAGAACCGAGCACACGGAACCATATAAGAGTCTGCTTTAAGGAGCCAAGAATCTATCATCTCTGCTGTTACAGTACGTGGTACACAGTAGTACAAACTGCTAGGGCTCAGTCTCAGACATTTTTATATGAACAAGTAAACATAGGATTTCTTTTTATGACAATGTTTCAGGCAGTATCAAATGTTAATACCTTTATACATCTTCCAAAAACTATAAAGACTATAAAAACAGTACACATAATGCTAAAGTTCCAACCCCATAAACAGACAGTAAATCAGGCTTGTCATGATAAAGGGAAGAGTATAAATGAAGACAATATTAAGTAAAAGTCACTTTATGTAATACAGGTACAAATCCCCAAATCTGGAATTGCAAAATCCAATCTTATTCTGAAATCCAAACTTTTTAATTAATATTTTTTTTTATATAAAATTATCAAAAATGTATTTTTCCCTATTCATAAGTCACAATCTTTTCTGCCAGAGTATTTTTTTTTTGTGTTCTAAAATGCAAATAATAGTCTATATTTATTTAAAACAACAAATATTACATTTCTGATTCCAGTACTGTACTATCTTTCTGAGGGTACTATGTATACAAAAGTATTAAACATTATATAAAACTACCTTTAGGTTGCATGTATAAGCTGTATTATAACATGTACATATTGCCTAAATGACAGAAGATATTTTTGTTTACACTTTGTCCCATCCCCTCTCCAAACTGTCGCATTTTACAGATGCAAATATTGCAAAATCCAAACTATTACAGAATCCAAACCTTTATCAGGCCCAAGCCGTTTGGATGAAGGGTTTTCTACCTGTACAATCAAAAGCACTCCAACTACAATTTGGTTTATATAAAGGTAAGGGAGGGAACCGGGGCATAAGCATAGTCAAAAACAAAATAAAAATAATTAGTATGTGCAGTCACTATATAACAGAGAAATCAAACCCAATGCATACAAATGCATTTATTCAGAACAAAAGTAATGTATGGGGTTTCATATCCCTTTAAGCTAAAGCTCTCCAAAACTGAGCTCCTTATTTTTCCCCACTCTTACAAAATCCCTACCACCCAATTTACTATAACATTACCCCAACCCCACATACCCAATGTCTTTGGGTCACACTTGACTTAGATCTCCCGTTCACTCCCCACATCCAGTAGATGGCCAATTCCTGCCGCCTCCACTTTAAAAACATCTGGCACTTCATTACACAAGACACAACTAAGACTTAAATCCACTGTCTCATCAATTCTCACCTTGACTGTTGTAGCTACATCCTCTCTGGCCTCCCTAGCTGCCTTCTATCTACTTTACAATCCATATTAAGTGCCTCTGTCAGGGTGATCTCCCTTACACGTCGATCCGCATCTGCTGAACCTCTCTGGCAATCCCTTCACTGGCTTTCTCTAACCTCCAGATTAAAACACAAAATCCTGATTCTGACATTCAAGGCTCTCAATAGCACTGCTCCCCCATATATCTCCAACCTCATCTCCAGAAACTCTCACTCCCGTTCCCTTCGCTCTGTTCATAACCTCCTCTCTTGGTAACTCCTCACTTTCCCATCTACCAGACTTCTCCAGATTGACCCCTATCTTGTGGGACTCTCTACCTTGCACCACAAGACTCCCCCCTAGCTTTCCAACTTCCAAGCGTTCCTTAAAAGACAATATAGGGCAAAAGATAGCAGCTTGTATAAAATAAGATCTTTTTTAATTTGCTTCCATCATTTTATCTATGACATCACAAAATGTCCCAGAATCTGCCATAGGGAACAGCATTTTCTTTGAGAGATGAGTAATTGCAGCATCAACTTTAGGAGGAGCTGCACAAAAAATGTTAAAAGAAAAAAAAAATTCTTACAAGGGAAAGGTTTTAAGAATTATCCCAAGAACAACAAACTGTTTACGATTTTGCAAATTTACTCAAAACAATTTTAATTGCCTCCAATACTGGAAATTCAATAAAAGACACCAGCTTTCTATTATATCAATCAGTAGAAGAAAGGTTTTAAATGCCCTAAAATTTCTCTAATAAGGACATCTTGAGCAGTAATAGTTCCATTCTACGATAAGCACAAAACAGCAGCCTTCAAACTGTACCAGCTTCTCCAAACTCCATCTGCAGACAAACACATACATTTGACAACCTCTGTGAATTTAAAGCCTGTAACATTGAGGAAATGACACTTAACCTTTTGACTGATTACATCACAAGTAACATGGCAGTGCCAATAGGAAAAAAAGCCTTTGAGCGCTCCGGCAAAAAACGCCAGCCTGCCTGTGTCCCCCAGACATTCCTCCCAGAGAACCTCACCAGGGAAATAATGTAAGCCCCAAGGTGGGTAAAACAAGTCCCTAAAAGCCCCCACTGCTAAAAATTCAAAGATGAGCAAGCCACGTCCTGTACACCTATGGGTATATTAGAGTTCATCCTTATAAAGGTACAAAAGGGGTGTGGAAGATGGAGTGTCACTTGGTAAGCCAATTTAAAGTCTAAAGCAAG
The DNA here is from genome assembly GCF_027579735.1 of Bombina bombina. Classification (NCBI taxonomy): domain Eukaryota; kingdom Metazoa; phylum Chordata; class Amphibia; order Anura; family Bombinatoridae; genus Bombina; species Bombina bombina. Next base: position 648,993,303 of record NC_069502.1, on the reverse strand, counting down.
TCAGATGGAAGCAAAAAAAAACCAATAACAAAAAGGTTGTGCCATTTTTAGTGGGAACCAATTTACAAGGGTGTCAAACCTTTTTAACATAGAAAATAAATAAATAACTGGATCCAGTACTTCTATACTATTACAAGATCTTTGAGGGACTCCTTATTAAAAAGATTTAAAAATAACTGATTGTTAAGACTTCATTATTATAAAAAGTGCCCCTCATTCTTTAAACCAAATAAAGAACACCTATTTGTCCCCCATGCATTCACAATACTCGTTGGCGATGTTACAATTGGCACCCAGTGCACATGCTCAGAGTGTAGAATGCAGGTAGACATATTAGTACTGTATTTAAATGTAGGAACTCATGTCCCTTTAATAAACTTGAAACAGGCAGTTTTTCTGTTTGTGCTTTCTTAGATAATTTGCTGTGCGACTATTCTCAGTTTATTTCAATGCCAAAACTGTTAAGAGAAATTAAGCAAAAGAACAACTTAAATTCACACATACCCAGTACAGCATAGGGAGCTAAAGTTGCCAGAGTGCCAGAATCAAAGCATTATGAGCTGACAATCACTGCCTTGTTTTAATTTCTCTCTGATGTGCAGAAGTTGTCATCATTTCTATGTAATCCCTGCAATATTTATCTATATGACCTCTTGCTTTTCAACCCTGCACAAAACAAATAGACAGTATCCCTAAAAAGAGTCTGCTTATTACTGATGTTGTTTACTTTAAAAACATATTTGTTAGTGATATTGTTTATCTTGAAAACATATACTGTTGCAGTTCTTACATACTTGTAATAGCTACATATGTTAGACTGCTTCTTCAAACAAAACCGTTAACGGCCAGTGTATTTCATTTCAAGAGTATGCTTGGCATTACTTGGATTACTGACCTAGTAACATCTTCCAGAGTTCCTTGCATGCATATTTTATCTCATATAGTTTATCTCCACCCCCATCTGTTTTAAAGATTAGACTGCAAGCTATAAGTCACTTCCAAAAATGCAGACCGCAGTTTGTTTTTAACTTCTGGCACAGAAGCTGATGAAATAAACTTTAGGAAGAGTCTAGGAGAACATAAATAGTGTTGCTTTACAATCCGCTACCTGAAATCATTTGCTTTACAATCCGCTACCTGAAATCTTGGAGAAGGCACATAAAAACCATAAACAGGGGTTATCCAACTTCCTTAGTTAGTTAAAAATATAAAGCTGACAAAAAAAATATGTAAACTGTTGTAACTCTTTTTTGACCATAGTAAAAATAAAATATGAGATCAGCAGCATTTACTTGCTCATGCTACCAATCTTTTTTTTATTTATTTTAAATGAGGTGTAAACACAAAGTTGTCTTGCAACCTGTTCTAGGACTATGGTGTTCGTGAATAATTTGCACTAGATGGTCCCATTAAGAGAGCATTTTAGTGTTCTCTTTATTAATTTAAAAGCATATGTAGTTGCATTTATACTAGAGACTAGCAAATGTTCTGAAAGTTTCTTTTATTTATTTAAAAAAAAAAAAAAGAAACACTGACTAGTAATATGATGATCTTTTAATAACACTGAATATCCAACAACATGACTAAGAACTAGTTTCCGAAACGTCATCCCTGTGGTCTGGCTGTATGAGCTGAATAAATCTGTTAAAGATATTGGTGGTACTGCTCTTTTTTGTTCATGATTGATTTTTTTTCCTTTCATGATTCAGATAAGGCATGCAATTTTAAGCAGCTTTCTAATTTACTCCTATTATCAAATTGTTATAGTACTCTTGGTATCTATTTGAAAAGCAGGACATTTTCACAATTGTAGGTGAAATGTGAGCTTTGCCATAGCAGTAAGAAATGTGGCTACTGTGACAACAGATTGGTATATGAGATACACTGATATATTAACTGTGGTTTACGCATATCATTGATCTAATCTTTACATGTACTCCACTTTGCTTTGCACCACATGTCGCAAAGGTGACAGCCTCCCCTTGGGCACTAATAATCTCTGAACTTTGGTAATCTTTATTTTTTCGGTTATTTTCCCTGATTGAAGTTTAGGCATTTTTCCTCCTCCCACACTGAGGTCAGGTGATCTATATATATATATAGGTCTGGTGACTCATTAGCAGCTTTTGCTGTATAAGATTAATCTCCAGTATTAACCCCTTAAGGACCAGCAACGTACCCTGTATGTCACTGGCCTTTTTTTTTGGGACTGGATTGTTTTATAGCGCGGTCTTGCCACCAGCATTGAGACTGCTCTATTCCACAAAGCCTGCTGGAGGGAGTGCATTAATAGCGTGTTCTTGCTAGACTTGTGCTATTATGTCCTGAAAAAAACCTTAACGACCAGTGATATACAGGGTACATTGTGGTCATTAAGGGGTTAAGAATTTTGAGCAGCTTTACGCATTATCAAGGTTTTTTTCTCTTGGATATATGGATAATATGTCACAACCAGATTCCTTCTATTCTCTTAATGAGATGGATGAAGAAAATTGGGATTCACTTTAATTCGCAGATGTATTTGAAAGTGATACACCGAATACAGTGCTTGGAGATTTATTTTATGATTTGGAGAATTTAAAAAAGAAAGAACAAAAACTTAAATGGGACAAATTGATTTTATTTAAATATATAAGCATGAAAATGATACCTAGGGGCTTAAGTATAAACAAAGGCCCTACATATGATATAAAACACCCTGGATTTATTGATTGTTGGAACCAAGCTTTAACAGCCTGCTCTCTTAAACTTATTTCATTACTTATAGAATATAAGGATATGTTGTTGGCAGAGGTTAAAAATAAAATTACTATGTTGCAAGGGGATAGGAACAAATATAAGCAATGTGAGGTATACCCAGAGTATGATGCTATCCTTAAAAGTGTGATGGAAGAGTCTAAAAAAAATTAATCAAATGAAACATTCCAAATATGCTGCGGAATCTGTTGGCGCTTTACAAATAACCAATAATAATAATAATAATAATAATAATAATAATAATAATGTATTCGCGTGACCAGAAAGATTATAGCAATGGAATAGTTTACATTTGGCGTAAAAGGTAGAATGCGGTCACAAACACCTAACAACAAGAAACCCATTGATCAAGGTATAAGTCAAGATAAATCACAACATAAATTTAATAAAGGTAAAAAGACAGCCAATAGGGGAACTGGGCCTAAACAAGTTGTGTTCTCTGATTCAGAGCATGAGCAGACCGATGAAGAAAGATTTGCATCAAGTTTTGATACTGAAGGCTGCTTAGGCTCTGAGGGAGAGGTATCAGAACTAATTGACAATACAGAATTTAATACATTACCCAAAAGTATACTCAAAGATTCTAAGGGAACTGGGGCTATACCCAAAAGGGGTGGTAGAGGGCGACAGAGAAGAGGACGCTCCCATTATTCCCAGGCTAACATTTCCAGGGAATTAATGGCTAGTGACCCAGAACCAAACACACAGGTTTTTCAGTGGGCCCCGAAACAACCCAGAGGGGGGTAAATACAAAGAACATAACCCACAAGTGTCTAAGTGCAAAGATATCCTGTGAGGGACAACAGAAGCACGTGGGGGCACAGGTACTAATGAGTGACTTCTCTGTTATTAATTTGTCTTCCTATCACATTACTGAAATCGAGAGAAAGGTCCTTGGATATGGCTTAAATTTTGTTCCATCGAGAGATTTCGATTTATTTCAAACCATCCTCGATGTCAACAAATTAGTGAGAGATCTCACCTTGAGGAAATTTTTCTCGGATTCAGGAAGCAATGCTCCAGAAGTAACTGATATACACAGTCAAATAGACAGTCAGAGTGATATGTCTTTTAGTGATGTTTGTGCACTTGCAGATCTGGAAGATCTAAGCAGTACACAGGAGGCCAATCTGCTCACTCCACAATCAAAGAGGAAAAAGTACAATATGAGGTCCTGATCTAACTTTTACCCATTAAAAAATAGGGGTAAGGGCTTGGAGGTCTTTCATAAAAGAGTAAGTGAAGATCTAACATTATTATCTAAAAATAAAAACAATGAACGATCAAATTTATCAATACTGGAGAGAGAAGCAATTACAAAATTGCAGAATAACAAAGATATAGTTATTCGCCAGTCTGATAAAGGCGGCAGTGTTGTACTGTTAAACAAGAATACCTATATTAGAGAGGCACTGAGACAGCTGGAAGACCCTGAAGCCTATATGAGTCTGTCTAGAGATCATACCCTCCAGTACAAGGCAATATTGAAGGACTTGTTGGATGATGGTGTGGAGGTGGGCATTACAGACAACGAAACATATGATTGATTGTTGGTGGATAATCCTATAACGCCCATTTTCCATCACCTACCAAAGGTCCATAAAAGCCTAATTGATGTACAAGGCAGACCCATAGTGGCTGGAATTGGATCCCTACTGGAGCCACTATCTAAGTGGGTTGATCAATTCCTCCAACCCTTGGTTAAGAAGTTGCCCAGCTTTGTGAGGGATACATCACATGTACTGTCCAAGATGAGTGACGTCATCTGGGAGTTGGAATATAGCTGGATAACAATTGATGTTGTGTCCCAGCATACCACACGAGTATGGATTACAGGCGGTATCATACTTCTTGGACAGGGAGATAGATTTGCCACAAGAACACAGGGACTTTGTGTTGAGAGCGGTTTGTTTTCTACTTCAACACAACTTCTTTATGTTTGAAAGTAAATTTTACCTCCAGAGACGTGGAACAGCTATGGGGGCGAAGTTTACCCCCTCCTAAGCAAACCTGTTCATTGGTTGGTGGGAGCGGTTCCACGTCTTTGGGGTTAAGAGAGAGTGTACACAATACATCATTAAGTACTTGAGATTGATGACCTTTTGGTTATCTGGTCAGCAACAGAGCATCAGGCTAGTACTTTGGCTAGTACTTTGGTTGAAATGTTCAATAATAATAGTATTGGTCTGAAGTTCACCTTTGAATGGCATCGGACCAGTATTAATTATTTGGACATAACACTTACATCTGACTGTGAAAAGGGACGAGTGTCCTCAACTCTCTATAGGAAACCTATTTCTGGGAACACGCTCCTGCATGCCCGAAGTAGTCATCCCAGACAAGTATTTAAAGGCATTGCAAAGGGCCAGTTCATGCGGCTAAGGAGAAATTGTACCCGAGAGGAGGATTTCCTAGAAGAGAGTAAAGATTTGAAACTCAGATTGAAGGATAGGGGCTACCCAAAGAATTTGGTTAATAAAGTCTTTAATGAAGTTTCTCTGATGGACAAAAACTGTGTTTTTGGACGTCAGAGAGACAATCAAGAAATGAGGGACCGAGTGTCAAATAAAACAAAGCCTACTTTGGTTACGGCCTTCTCCAATCAATATGACCAAGTGTGTCAGGTGATAAACAGGAATTTGCCCATTCTCCGTGGAGACAAGGTCTTACGTGAACTTATAGACGATGGATGTAACTTCGTTTACAAATGGAATTTAACTCTGGGGAATTTACTAGCTCCCAGCATGTTACAGAAGGAGAGTAGTGGCAGTTCTTGGTTACAAGTTAAAGGAACCTATAAATGTGGAAAAAAGACATGTAAGTCATGTGACCACATGAATGTCTCTAGAACATTTACTTCAACTCAGACAAGGGAATATTTTGATACCAAGGGCTGTATTAAATGTGGCAGTAAATTTGTCATATACTTGATTGAATGCACACAGTGCAACAAACAATATGTAGGCAGAACAACGAGGTCAATGGGTAAACGGATCAGGGAAAATCTTTCCTATGTAACCCAGGAAAGAGCAGTCTCTGCACTATCCAAACATTTTTTAGAGGTTCACTCTGGGGATGTTGGGACCTTCAGGTGGCAGGCTATTGAGCTTGTCTTACAGACCGCCTAGGGGCAGTGACAAATTACAGATTCTTTCCAGGCAGGAAATCTACTGGATACACAAGCTTGGTAGCCTGCTACCTGGGGGTTTCAATTCCAAATTTGATATAATTAATTATTGGCATAGGTAGAGCTCTCTATAGATAGGTCCAGCCTATTGGGGGTTTAGCCACTACTATTAAATATGCATCAATATTATTTGACCTGGTTTTATATAATCACAGACCAATTCTATTATGGTCAATATGGTAGTGGCACTCAGATAAGCAGGGCTGGTTATAAATCTCCATGCTAATTGGCTATTAGACTGTAATTACAGTTTGGTAGCCTTTAGATGTATCCATCAATATATCATTAGTTCCTCCTATAGACGCCTTTTGAGTCGAGGTGTCTATATTGAATTAGATTACTTATAGTATTGATATATGATTGTCTTTTGACAGGTTGGTTATGGGTTGGCATGTACTGTTCGCACCCATCCTTGATTCATCTACTTTGGTTAAATTTTCAGTAAATAATTGGTTTCATTGGTTTGTTTGATATATTAGTCTGAAGTACTATTGACATCCTAGAATAGCACATTGCTTAGTACAATATGTTTTTAAATAAACCATGTTACATGTAATCTTGATATTCTATAAAACTCCACACTGTTAAATACATATATTCATTTGTATGATTCACATTGGCTTATTAATTCTGATGTATCTTTATTCAGATCCATGTCCATGTATCAGCATTACTTAGAAGGCTTATTATTGAATACAGTTAACCCTGATTTCCTTTATAGCCATTTATATAAAGTAATGTGCTTTTTGTTGTATATTATTCTCCTTAGATATATAGCTGTCTCAGCTTCTAAACTGTGTATTTCCCTTTTTCAGCTTAGAGTATAATTTTTGTTTTTAACTATATGTACTTTTTGTATAACTAAACCACCCCCATTGTGGGGGTGTTTAACAGGTATTTAAGGTGTTCATCTTAACACCTGTGAAATGTCTATGACTACGGCCATGCAGTGCCGAAACCGGTCAGACTTTTTGCATCTCTCTCTTTGCTGAGACTTGTAGACAACCGATTTCCACAGCACCAAAAAATGATAGGAAAATTGTTAAATAAACTTAGCTTTTATTGTTCCATTTCAGCACTTGGCACACAGCAGCAAAAAAAGTGTGTGCCAAGTGCTGAAATGGAACAATAAAAGCTAAGTTTATTTAACAATTTTCCTATCATTTTTTGGTGCTGTGGAAATCAGTTGTCTACATATTACAGAGAGGTGTGTGCAGTGGCCCTCTACCACGAGCATCAGGTGTGTGCTGTCTGTCACTTGGGAACTCTTTGCTGAGACTGATGCTCCATTTTTATCCAGTGGTATATACCCAATAAAGATGTTTTTTTATACTTTTCTAACTGGAGTTAAATTGCTCTTTTTGCCTTGGCCGTGCATTAGATCTTTTTTTTTTGTTGTTGTATATTTTTATTATCTAATTTGTTTGGTTTCCCTTTGCAATCTTTGTTAAAAAGTATACCTAGGTAGGCTCAGAAGCTGCTGATAGGTGGCTACACATATATGCCATTATATGTCATTGGCTTTCAGCTAGCTCTGAGTAGTGCAATATTGCTTCAACAAAGGATACAAAAAGAATGAAACAAATTAGATAAGAAAAGTAAACTGGAAAGTTGTTTAAAATTGTATGATCTATCTGAATCATGAAATAAAAAAAATGAAGTTTATGTCCCTTTAAGTATAATTAATACAGACCAGCTTGATGAGGAGCTCTAGGATTGGCGACAAAGTGGTCAAAACAAATTCATGACAGTTGATTGACTATTCTAGATCCAGAGGCGTATTTTGGCCTAGGCAAACAAGGCACTTGCCTAGGGCAGCAGATTCTTTTGGGGCGGGCAGCACTTTTTGAGTCTCACTACACACACACACTCACTGCACCCACTCATACTGTACTTCACACGCACACTGCACTACAAACACTATCATTACACACACACATTTATACACACACTTACTTTAGAAATATTATGGCCAAAAAAAGCCTTAAAGCAGAGTTTATAAATAATTAACACCAGTAACACCCTAAAGCATGTCTATACATGATCTAAATTTTTGTTCACCTGGTACCTTTTTGCTTTATATTTTGCCATAATGAAAAAGAATTAGAAGAATTAACAATTTTCACTAGCTGAAAAGAATGACTTTTGTTAGTTATTTCTCAGACCAATTAAGTATTCATGTCTAGATCTTAAGAACTGGTTGAACAATGCAGAAATTCATTACTGCAATACTATGATTCAGTTTTCCAAAGACTCAAAAGATTGACTAAGATTTGAATAGTTAATTGGTGTGTAAGAAAGAAATAGTCCAAGTCTCCTTGGTGATCACAGAAGAAAAAGGCCTGTGTAATTAGCACAGATAGAAGAAAAATATAAATATTCTACTTTTACAGCAGATGTACTAATAATCCTTTTTTCTTAATTTTGCAAGGTATAAATTCATTTATCTTTAGACAAGAAAGATCAAATGCATGTACTGAGAAAAAGACCTGCGGGTTATTTAAGGCCACAAGACTACTTCAAAAGAAGCTGAAAAGTTATTTTTTAAAGTAAAAATGCTAATTATTTGAAAAGAATAAGATATTCAAATGGATAAAAAAATGTAACATGCACATAGAACAATACAGCATGCGTAATTAAAGGGACCAATCTATTTTATATGGTGTGCATGTCCTAGGGCATACAGAGACTGATATTCCAAATTACTGCTAGATTGTGCAGGGTGCATTATCCTATGCACAACCTTCCTCATATAATAGCACACCATTTTGAATTACAATTGGATGGTAAGAAAGGTTCACTAGAGGATCTTAATGCTTCATAACCTTTTTGTTTTAGCATGCCCTACATTTTAAATGGATAGCTCAAAGTGCACTATTATCAATCATACTAGAAGTTGTGATTTAAGTGTTGCACTCAATCCCGTGGAGTTATTTAGGAGTCAAGCACTGATTGGCTAAAATGCAAGTCTGTCAAAAGAACTGAAATAAGGGGGAAGTCTGCAGAAGCTTAGATACAAGGTATGTGTATATATATATGCCTGTGCACATGCTTCATGTAAACTCATAACACTATGTATGCATTTACATTTATGTGTATTGGGGATAATATACTGAAACAAACAAAAAATAGACTTGTATATATAATTTCTGGCACCTAGTTTTTTTCTTAATACATTCCAAATGTCTGTTTTTAAGTAAATAATGGAGTAAAATGTTTAATTTGAGATATGCAGCGAGTACTCATTTCTGAATACATATTGCCTGATTTTATATAACACCCAGGCGTCTGAATTATGTGAACAGTGAGTGAACATTGTTGCATATAAAAAAAAAAAAATAACGTACCTGTACATTTTAAATGATGAAAAAAATTAAATATTTTTTATCAAAAAATTCCACAGACTGAAAAGCATTTCTCAATTGCTTGGCTATAATTTCTGTTCACCCTGGTGATTTAAGGAGGAGAGTGCACCTCAACTTAAATAATATACACACACACATAAAAATATGATTGTATTCGTGCAATTTATGCTCAAACTTTTTTTTTTTTTTTAACTTGTTATCTACTGTATGTCACAGATAAAAGAAAGTGAAGTATTCTCTAATGATGAAGTACTATGTTTTATATATGGTAGGGTGTTACAATCTTTAAAATGTTTTTGTCACTTAAAGGGACATTAAACACTAACTAAATGCTAGATAGAATGATGCATTCAAAGAAAAGATAAGTCTTAGATTAAAATGTAGATGTGTTTTTTAAAGTTCCATTAGTTATTTAAATATTGACAAAATAAGTGTAAAGCTGCCATGTTGTAACTTAGGTTACCTTCTCTGCTATGGCCAATGAGGGTTAGTTATATATAGGTCACTAGATTGTGCAGCCAATGGCTGTGTGTCATATAACAGTGTTCTGCACTTCCATTTCTAACAGGAACTGAAAAGCTCACAATTTAAGAATAGAATTACTGGAAATGGGGACCAAATAAATAATTAAAGTATATTTCAGAAGTTTTTTTTTATATATACGATTTATCATTTGATGATATCATCTCAAAGTGTTTAATGTCCCTTTAATCTTGTAGGAGGAAGCTGCAGACTGAAGAAATTGCCTAGGAATAGAACCTTTTCATCTGCTTGTATCTGTGTGCCGCACCCTCTCCCATCCTCAATTTTCACTTGTTCCATGCAGGGGAAGGATATGGGTAAGTCCCTGACTCCCTGTCACCCTGGCAGACACATAGGCTATGTAATAGCCTTCTGCAGTGAGTTAGGATGTAACTCAATCAGCTGTGATCCAGTGACTCTCATAACCCTAACATGCAGGTTGCGCCTGTGAGAGGGAGGCACAGGCAGCACAAGTCCAGCTGCTATAACGCAGCTTTTCATAATATTCATATAAAATGCATTTGCATGAGGGCAAGAGATTCTTAACCAAGTTGCTTTAGATTTAAGTTAGGTGTGACGACTGCCCTAGAGGAAAATGTAAACCTCTTTCTCAACTCTCCCAATCCCTTCCTGTGTTGAAAACATTCTGAGGGTGAGAACGTTAGAAGGGACTGGCTAATCTCACAAGATTATGAATAGAGCTATATTAAAGGGACAGTTAACACCAGAATTTTTATTGTTATATAATAAAAGTCTTCGCCTCACTGTGCGTGCAGATGCACTCACACCTGACTGCTGCCATTCCTGAGCAAGCTCTGCACTGGTGGTGCCCTGATCCCGCAGCTGAATCAACTTTAGGAGACGGACCTGACGCTTGCTAGACTTTCTGGGCCACCCTGAAGCCTTCTTCACAACAATTGAACCTCTCTCCTTGAAGTTCTTGATGATCCGATAAATGGTTGATCTAGGTGCAATCTTAGTAGCAGCAATATCCTTGCCTGTAAATCCCTTTTTGTGCAAAGCAATGATGACTGTGTGCGTTTCCTTGCAGGTAACTATGGTTAAAAGGCCAATCAACATATGCAAGATGACAAGACAATGCAATTGCATTTAGTCTTTACTTCAAATGAGTAGTAGGTTTTTTTTCTGACAATTTTAAAAGTTACGTCTATTTCCACTTCCCCTGTACCATGTGACAGCCATCAGCCAATCACAAATGCTACACGTTTATTCTGTGAATTCTTCCACATGCTCAGTGGGAGCTGGTGAATCAACAAGTTAAAATATAAAAAGACTGTGCACATTTTGTTAATGGAAGTAAATTGGAGAGTTGTTTAAAATTGCATGCTCTATCTGAATAATAAAAGTTTAATTTTGACTTGAGTGTCCCTTTAACAGAGGAAGAACAATGATTGCAAGCACCACCCTCCTTTTAAAGCTTCCAGTCTGTTATTCTAACTCAATCAGCATGACAGAGTGGTCTCCAGCCTTGTCCTCATCAACACCGACACCTGTGTTAACGAGAGAATGACTGAAATGATGTCAGCTGGTCCTTTTGTGGCAGGGCTGAAATGCAGTGGAATTTTTTTTTTTTTTTGGGAGGGATTAAAGGGACAGTCAAGTCCAAAAAAACTTTAACTTTTTCAAATAGGGCATGTAATTTTAAACAACTTTCCAATTTACTTTTATCAACAATTTTGCTTTGTTCTCTTGGTATTCTACTTGAAAGCAAACCTAGGAAGGTGCATATGATAATTTCTAAGCCCTTGAAGGCTGCCTTTATTTTATTTACTTTACACAGCAGGGGAGAGCAAGCTCATGTAGGCCATATAGATAGCATTGTGATCACGCCTGTGGCTAGTGGCAGACACTGCACTAATTGGCTAAAATGCAAGTCAATAGATAATAACTAAAAGTCATGTGATTAGGGACGGTCAGAAGATGCTTAGATACAAATTAGTCACAGAAGTAAAAAGTGTATTAATATAACAGTGTTGGTTGTGCAAAACTGGGAAATGGTAATAAAGGGATTATCTATCTTTTTAAACAATTAAAATTCTGGTGTTGACTGTCCCTTTAAGTTTATTGTTGTGACAAAGAGGGACTTTGCAATTAATTGCAATTGATCTGATCACACTTCATAACATTCTGGAGTATATGCAAATTGCCATCATAAAAACTAAGGCAGCAGACTTCATTCAGCATTATTCCATGACAGATATATTAGTGTGAAAGTGCAACAATCCAGATATTTGTGTGTTGTTTTTTTACACTAATATATCCAGTCCCAAATACAGCCAAGTGCCACTGCCTGCAGCCATTTATTTATGTCTCTAAATCATTTTGTTACATTATGATTTTGCTACTTTGTAGTAAAAAGACAATAAACACTAAATAAATGCTAGATCTATTGATGTATTTAAAGCTAAAATTAGAATAAAAATTATAAGTAGATATATTATTTAAAACAGTTAAAATATGAAAGAAATGTGTAAAGTTTTAGGGGCCAATTTAACAAGGGCCGAATGGCTCCTAATCTCCCTTTCTGCACGAGCTGTTAAGAAGCAGCGGTCTTAAGACTGCTGCTCCTTAACTTGTCCGCCAACTCTGAGGCTGCGGACCGCAATCAACCCGATCTGATACGATCGGGTTGATTGACACCCCCTGCTAGCGGCCGTTTAGACGCAAATCTGCAGGGGACGGCATTGCATAAATGCAGACAGCGTATGCTGTCGGCATTTAGCGATGTCTGGCGGACATGATTCGCTACAGCGAATCATGTCCACCCGCCATTTGATAATTCGGCCCCTATGTCTCTATACAGTAATAGGTGCGGTCATACTATTATTTAATTTCCCCTTTTGAGGACAGTTAGGGAAAGTTATAACATTCACAGGGTTACGGCTCCTTTAAGGCTTAAATTACATTTTATTGCTTTAAGGAATTTATAAAAACTGTCATTTTAAAAATACTATTTATATTATCTCAAAAATAAAAACCGTACTGATTCATAAGCATATTCAGCTCCTGCTAAAGTTAGAGAAAAGCTGAATTAAGATATTTATGGAAGTTCCCCAGTTAAGGTAAGATATATACAACACACGGTCACAATGAGTATAATAATTGTGTTTAGTTTCATCAGTAATTGTTAAACTGACATAACACTGGATAACTCTCAAAAATAATAACCTTCCAAAGGAGAAGTGCAGATAAACATGAAAAGGTTTAGCTCTCTCCAGTATATCCATGACTCCAGTTGCCTGTGTGCCCTAAAGCAAAAAAATCTAAGAAAAGCTCTGCTGATGGTAGAACATAAGGAGGGCGCTTTGGGCATGGGCACAGATGCTGCAGATATGCTTTTCATTTAAAAGTAGGGCTTTCTTTTTTCTTCTAAAATGATTTGCAATGTCCGACCATAATAGGATGAATTGTAGAAAGCTGTATTTGTTATGCTGAGAGTTTAGCAGTATTAGCGATCCGGCTGACAAATCCTTATCTTCTGAAACGGCTCAGAGCTGTACTCATCTTTCTGAGCTCCCAAACTATCTTCTTGTTTCTCATTTTTACAGATTGTGGGGGGGGGGGGGGGGGTTTAAGAGTGACATATGGGTGACATTAAGAGCATTATGGATTTAAACATTGCATTGCTTTGATAGCAGAGAGAAAAATGGAGAGTGAAGGCAAACAGCCAGTGATCTTGTAAATAAATGTGAAGTGTAACAAGGATTTTGAAAGTGATCATGTACGACTACAGCAAGAAACGTGCACATAAGAGCTGAAAAGGAATAAAAACTTTGCTTTGGGACTTATAGGGTTCAGACGTGTGTAAAAAAAAAATACCTGTAATCCTATTAGAAATGATAGGCACTGAAACCGTTAAAAATAAGCAACTTAAGTAATTTAAAAAGCTAATAGCACAAAAATGCTTGCATGGTTTGTTTTCATATATGTTTAATATACATTTTGTTACATACAGGTAGAAAACCCTGTATCCAAACCGTTTGGGACCGGAAAAGGTTTGGATTTCAGAAAAGTTTGGATTTTGCATCTTTAAAATGGGACAGTTTGGAGAGGGGATGGAAACAAATGTAAACAACAATATTTTATGTTATTTAGGCAATATGCATATGTCATAACACAGCTTATACATTACCCTAAAGGTAGTTTTATATAATGTTTAAAGGGACATTATACACTAGATTATTTTTTTTTAAATGGATAGTTTTGATTATTTTTAAATAACATTGTTCTGACTTTTAGACTCCTAACCAAGCCCCAAAGGTTAAGGAGAATACTGACGTATACCTACTCTAGAATGCTCCTGTTTGTGCAAAGGGTCTTTTCATATGCAAAGGAAGGGGGAGGGGGAGTGTCTGCTATTTCCCACTTGCAGTGGGTGTTCCAGTAACCTTTAAACAGAGCTAAACTGGAAGTTTCTAAATAAGTTTTTAAACTGTTTTATACTGGATTTTTATATCAGTATCTTTGCATATTATTCTTTACAGTAGTGTCTATTACATGCAGTTATATGAAAATTGATGTATACTGTGCCATTAATACTTTTGTATACATAGTACCCTCAGAAAGATAGTACAGTACTGTAATCAAAAAGGTAATATTTGTTTTAAATATATATTTTTGATAAAAAAAATTTTTAAATACTAATTAAAAAGCTTGGATTTAAGCATAAGTTTGGATTTTGGAATTCCACATTTAAATAATTTGTGTCTGTATTTCATACACGGAAGAGTTTCTTTAATCTATCTTGTAACTCCAAAAACTATTTTATTTATTGTATTTTATACATTTTCACAATAAAATGTCAAATGGCAGAATGAATATTCCCAATGACAATGTTCTGACATTCAATTTTTTCTATAGAGAAATGTTAGTATTTTGAATATCTAATGTAACTGTCACATTTCCATATTGACTTACAATGAGGTCTATGAGAAAAAAAAAACATTCGAGTATTACATTTAAATCTTGCATTTGAAAAAGGGAAATGTAATGTTTGTAAACATTCTGCAATTTATTTATTTTACAAACACTCATTTTTGAGTGTTAAAAACTAACTTAAAAACATAAAACTTCCAACCCTTAATGAAACAAAGGTTACTAACAAGATTTTATGAATTTCCTCTGGAGCATATGAGACCCAGCTGTACACATGAAATTCAAAAATACAGACTGGTCATTTTTCCAATAGTGCAATTTATTATATCATAACAGTATTTGGTTTATATCCAAAATCAGTATAAAACAAATACCTAGGCAGTGTAAGTTTGAGAATCATCTCTCTGCAGTGGTAATAATGTTTAAAGGGACAGTCTAATCAAAAGTTTCATGATTCAGATAGTTCATGCAATTTAATTTTATCATCAAATTAGGTTGGTTCCCTTGGTATTTTTTGTTGAAAGATAAACCTAGGCAGGTTCATATGCTAATTTCTAAGTCCTTGAAGGCTACCTCATATCTCAGTGCATTTTTGACAGTTTTTCACAGCTAAATAATGCTAGTTTATGTGTGTCATCATAGATAACATGCTCACTCCTGTGGAGTTATTTTTGAGTCAGCACTGACGGACTCCAATACAAGTCTGTCAAAATAACTGAAATAAGGGGGCATTTTGAAGAGGCTTATATACAAGGTAATCACAGAGGTAAAAGTATAATATAATATAACCGAGTTGGTTATGCAAAACTGGGGAATGGGTAATAAAGGGATTATCTATCTTTATAAACAACTGTCCCTTTAAGGCAGACATACCAACTGTTCCTATTTGAGAGAAACAGTCCCTAATTCTGAGCTCTGTCCTACCACTATTTGCAGAATTTCCTTTAGACACGGCCATAGACCACCCAGATACACTATCAAATTGGCCAGACATGCCCACTGACTGCTCAGATACCCCCATAACACTGCTCACAACTGGCTCCATGACCCCACCCGTTCTGATATGGCTCCACCCATAAAATGGCAATAGCCCCCCCCCCAACTACTGAGTCTCTAATTCTTAGCCACAACTGTTGTAATGTATGATTAGGCAATTTTACTTAGTGTCATTATATGGACTTAGCACTTTACAATAAAACTCAGATGTAAACCTATATAAGTTTGGGGGGGGTGACAACTTAATGTATATAAGACTAATAGAAATGGGGTGAAGAGGGCGCTACACAGCAATCACTTGCAGGAAAAATTGTTGATTAAAAAGGATCTATTCCAATAAAATTCTATACAGTATATTTAATATGTAACAGAGATTCTAAAAGACAAAGTTTCAATTACAAAATGGAGAATAAAACAATAAAACAGAAGATCTTGATAAAGCCCTAGTAATCGGGCGAAATGCGTCAAAGGACTGTGAAGAGCCTATGTGATTTGCTTTTATCACTTTACTGTCAAAGACAGAATTGTCTAATATCGGATTCCATTGATATAAAAAAAAAAACGCTCATCAACCAATAGGACGACGACCCTAGGTCACGTGGCCGGCTCTGAAACTAACTGCCACACCAGGAAATCACTACACATGGAAGAAGAGAGTTTCATCAGGTTCACACAGTTTGTGATACACGGCTTGGGAAACTATTGATCCACTTCACGTGAGCGTTAGGCTAATGGTAAGGAAAGAAGAGAGCCAAGGTCAGGTAATGTAAGCGGTTCTATTTTGTTATAGAAACATCGGAACTTTGTGCTATAATAAGGAGTACTGTCACTGATTGTAGTAAGACATTGCAGGATCGGCTAAACGAGTGATCACCTTCCCAACTGTAGCTCTATCTCAAGGCCCACAAGTGTCTTAGGACAATACCTACAATTAGGGTTGCACCGATACCATTTTTTTATGACTGAGTACAAGTACCGATAGTTGTTTTCAAATACTCGCCGATACCAATTACCGATACTTTTTTTTAATGTCATGTGACAGTTTACCAAGCACAATACAGATTAATTATTTAAGATTCCTTCTTTATAATTATGAAGGGCTGTAATTCAAAAGACATTATGAAATAATAAAAAAGTTCACTGAACATGTTTATAAATAAAAAATATTACAATAAAATATTAAATTTAAAGGGGTGATGCAATTGGGTTGTAGGTCTGTTATATAACATCAATCTGACATTTGTATGGAGGTTCGACTCTAGGTTGAACAGTCTTTCACTTTCCACACTACTGAATGGGGCAGAAAGATATTTTTGGGCCATTTTTGCCAGAGCTGGAAACCAGTACTTCAGGGGTTTGTCTGAATCAGGTACAGTGATCTCTCCTACAATAATACAAATAACAACAATTTGTATTGTCAGAACAGTAGTAAACAATTTTTAGTTTAGTCTCCACTCCAGTTTAAAATGAAATGGGAACATGCAGTTTGAATAAACTCCACAAGATAGCATATGGGTAGGAAGTAGAGGTATCGGTTTAAGTATCGGTGCATTTGCACGAGTACAAGTACTCATGCAAATACTTGGTATCGGTATCGGTGCATCCCTACCTACAATGATTTTAACCATTCTCAAACGAGTCTTTCAAAAAAATATCTAATGGACATCTGATTACTATTTTGACTCGATTAGCCGCTTTTGAACACTGAGACGTCGATGATATACTTTTATCTGTGGTAAACCCAGTTTTATATATTGTATTGTTTTATTCTCCATTTTGTGATTGATACGTTGTCTTTTAGAATCTCTATTACATATTAAATATACTATATAGAATTTTATTGGAATTGATCCTTTTTTAACCAACTGTTTTCCAGCAAATGTTTGCTGTGTAGCGCCCTCTTCACCCATTTTTTATTTTAGAAGAGTGGTTATAACACCCCCTGCGTCCACCCTATCATTTCCCTTTTTTAACATATATCAGACTAATGCCATATTTGTGATCTGGAGAAACTCAAATTACATCTCAAGTAGTTTACACAAGAAATGCAATTTGAAGACAACACATTTTGAATACTATCCTGGTTAGAGATATTAGGAAAAAGCCACTAAACAATCAAAATTTGATGAGTGGAAAAACAGCCTTTCCCTGCTTGATATACAGTATGGCAGATTTTACTGTGGCAAAATTGGTTTTGTGAAAAAAGGGAAGCATTTCCAAATTAGATACACAGAACATAAACATGAAAGGTTTTGACTTTTCTGATATTATGGCTACACTATTTGGACACAAAAATATTATGAGAGCTCAGTTTGTCATTGACAGGCAGAGTTCCAAGCCCCAAGTGCTTCCTACAAAATGATCTCTGTAGGCGTCTGAGCCACGAGACTTGCCAAGTATCAGATAACTTGGAGGGGAAAATGTAATAGATTTGAAATGCATGTCAGGGAATATTTTTTAAGAACGCCAACAGAAAGAATAAACCGTGATCGTGCAAAAACATGCAAACAGCTCAGTATTTGTACTAACAAACCTACATAGATTATGATTTAATAAAAGCTTTAGTTTTAAATGGTGTGCTTTAACCAACAGCATAACACAAAAGAGGAATTTTAATTTCACATTTCCTAAAATATATGGTTAAAGTTCTAGCAGTATATTTAGATTTAATATAAACAATTATAACGTGCATTTCTATATAAGGAAAACAAACTGACCAAAGAAGCCTTGGAAGCCTCACATCTTTTTAGAACCAATTTCTGTGTTTCGTAGCTTCCAGAAAGTAGTTTAATGAAACTGGTCAAATCAAACCTTTTAATTCTAAGCTTTCTGAAAGAATGACTAAACACACTCCTTTAATTACTCTTGTTGGAATATTAATTTGATCTGAAAAAAAATGTCTTCAAAGCTGTCTTATTTCTATAAAAAAAAAATCGCAAAGATTTAGCAGAGGCCATCTCCAAAGGTAAAACACTTTATAGTTTACTTATGTATTAGTTCAAAAGATGATGCTAAACCTGGAAAAACCATAGGGAAAGCTCACTGATAAAGGAGACATATACAGACAGAACAAGGTTCCAAACTTGAAAGATTGCCATAACATTACTGTGAACAATCTTCCACTGCTGCACCAGAGCAGAGACTTGAACTTTCAAGGAAATGATGTCCCAAATAATATAGGCACATACGTGTAACAGATAATAAAGCCCAATGAGAATTCCTCCCTATGCACCAGTTTTCATAAGTGGCTTAGATACAATAAAAAGCCTCAGCTGAACAACCAACTTCTCCGAAAAAAAGCCCCTAGTGCACACACGTTATGGTTTTTGTAAATAAATTTAGCCTTCAATATGTTACTATTGAACAATCACCAGTATTTTTGTCCTTTCAGAAACACTAAATCTAAGAACAAAGGTTTTCCAGATTAATTAAAAAGGTAAGCGAGTTTAAGGTATATGGTGGTCATGAACTGACATGGCTTCAGAGCAAGAAAAACAACAAAGACACAATCTCAAAATGGGACACCTACAAACATGATTAGCTGTAAAAGTTCCAAGATTACACAAAGCTGACTTCAATCTTTGGATTAATAAAGGATGGGATACATTCACAGTCATTGGTCTACTGAAGAAAGCCTAAATTAACCCATTTATACATAGGATATTTCAACAAATCACCATCTTCCAAGGTGGAAACAAACAGCCACTGCAGGAAGGAACATCTTTAAGATTTTCAAAGTGGACTCCTGCAAGGAAAGACCTGTCCTATGGGATAACCAAACAAGAACATTACAGTCTGCAGCCCAAACTACATTACCCCAAATAGGTTGGGAAGGGGATAGGGCTAAAGGTTAGAAGTGGGGCATAATAAAATAAAGTTCAGGGTGTGTTATCTAGTAATAAGAATAATACACAATGTCCTATTAGAAGTGGATGGCTAAAAATGTTATCCAAAGCATCTTAACACAGCCAAAACTTTTTAGGAAGCCTTATACTTTTAATGGATAAAGCAGGGAGCACAAGTAGGCGAGTTAACAGTTGTACTCTAGTGCAATCCAAAATACAGCTGTACAATTTAGAGCTTTTTAAAACTTGAAGTAAAACATTATTAATAATAGAATAGCACACAACTACATGAAGAACTCCACTTCTGGTGCACCTTAGCTTAACCCCTTAAGGACCACAGCACTTTTCCATTTTCTGACCGTTTGGGACCAGGGCTATTTTTTCGGTGTTTTTTGTTTAGCTGTAATTTTCTTACTCATTTACTGTACCGACACATATTATATACCGTTTGTCTCGCCATTAAATGGACTTTCTAAAGATACCGTTATTTTCATCATATCTTACAATTTACTATAATTTTTTTATAAAATATGATGAAAAAATGAAAGAAAAAAAAACACTTTTCTAACTTTGACCCCCAAAATCTGTTACACATCTACAACCACCAAAAAACACCCATGCTAAATAGTTTCTAAATTTTGTCTTGAGTTTAGAAATACCCAATGTTTACAAGTTCTTTACTTTTTTTTGCAAGTTATAGGGCAATAAGTACAAGTAGCACTTTGCTATTTCCAAACCATTTTTTCAAAACTAGTGATAGTTACATTAGAACACTGATATTTGTCAGGAATCCCTGAATATCCCTTGACATGTATACATGTAGACAACCCAAAGTATTGATCTAGGCCCATTTTGGTATATTTCATGCCACCATTTCACCGCTAAATGCGATCAAATAAAAAAAATCGTTATATTTTTCACAATTTTAAGTTTCTCACTGAAATTATTTACAAACAGCTTGTGCAATTATGGCACAAATGGTTGTAAATGCTTCTCTGGGATCCCCTTTGTTCAGAAATAGCAGACATATATGGCTTTGGCGTTGCTTTTTGGTAATTAGAAGGCTGCTAAATGCCGCTGCCCACCTCACTTGTATTATGCCCAGCAGTGAAGGGGTAAATTTAGGTAGCTTGTAGGGCTAATTTTAGCTTTAGTGTAGAGATCAGCCTCCCAACCCCCTGAACCCTCCCTGACCCCCCTCAAACAGCACTCTTCCCTCCCCCACCTCACAATTGTCACCGCCATCATTTGTTTCTTCTTCAATTGATTCTGAAGTGTTGGATCCCCTCTTAGCCCCCAAACTCCCTGATCCCCCCCCATACAGCTATCTTACCCTCCCCCCTCTACCTATTTGCCGCTATCTTGGGTATTGGCAGCTGTCTGCCAGTACCCAGTTTGCCCCCAAAAATATATATTTTTTTTATTAAAATAAGTTTTTCTGTAGTGTAGCTGCTCACCTCAATATCCTAACTCCCTCCCAGATCCCTTGCCCAACATCCCAGATGTCCCCACCATCGCCTACCTAAAAAAAAAATTAAAATGTGCATATATCTTGATTTGCCCCTGCCGCCCCCCCCCCGGTCGCTTCCGAAGAATGTTGTGAACATCTGTGATACCGGAAAAGGATGCAGGAACATAGATGGGCTGCCCACCCGCCTTCCTGCTGCTGCTCCCACCCACCAACAATCGGCACCATCAATGCCCGATGCAGAGAGGGCCACAGAGTGTCTCTCTCTGCATTGGTGGCTACAAAAAAAATATTACAGTGATGCCTTAATACCGAGGCATCGCTGCAACACCTTGAAAGTGGTTGGAAGCGATTAGGATTGCTTCCACCGTTTGATACCCCTGAGGATGTACAGGGTACGCCCTTGGTCACTAACTGCCATTTTTTGTAGGACATACCCTGTATGTCTTTGGTCCTTAAGGGGTTAATTTGACTGCAACCCCCCCCCCATAAAAGTATATAGGAATTCAGTGCACCTGCACTAGTCAACATGCATGTGTTGGCGCACCCTAGACTTTTGCTCAAGTATCAAAAATTAACTTCAGACTTGTAAAATCCAAAAATACATATAACATAGCTTTTGTTTAGTATATAGAACAAAATGTAGGCCTAATGTGTTATATTAAATCTTTTATCTTATCTATAAATATTTGGACTAAGCATTGATGCATTGTAGAAACATTTAAATATTTGATAAAGCTGTTATTATAAGCACTGAAATGTCATGACATTTTTTATATGTACTAAATAAAATCTATGCATTAACATTTTGTTACTATTAACAGATTATGGGCCAGATTACAAGTGGAGCTCTAACTATTGCTCCCGCTCAAGAGTTAATTGCGCTAGAAGTACATTTTTTACGTGTGTCGGGTTCTGCTCATATTATGAGTTGAAAGTAAACTGTTTTTGCTCTTGCGCTAACACAACATGCGCAAAAAGACTAATTTAGAACATCATGTGCGCACTCACATATTCCCCCATGGAATGTGGAAATAAAGATATTTTTATACTGCAAGGTGCTGCCTTCTTCTGTGGATTTATACATATATTTGATGGTATTTTGGTATATAATGTGACAAATAAAAATACAAATGAGCTATATATTATAGCTAGAATAACAACTACAAGCTAGAATAAGTGAGATAGTTATCTATATATCATATAATAGAACTATATAACAACAAAACTTCTAAAATGAAACATGTGTTAGAAATATGCACAAATAGTGTTTAAAGTGTATATATAGATTAGGATAAAGAAAAAGATCGTAGCTAGACCATTAATACTGGCTATGAACGCAAGAGCTTCTATTGTAAAGAGGGACTGGGAAAATTACACTAATAATGTGGGAAAAGACATGTTAAGGCAGATGGACCCTAATCATATTCAATAGAGTCAGGGACCATTACACATCAAGTAAAGGGTAGCAGACCTATAGGTGTCGTAAGTATTCAATACAAGTAGAGGTTGGTGACAAGTATGAAAACATTCAGAGTACTCAGAGGGGTTAGTAGTAGCAGATATAAACCTTTACCGACATTCAAGGGGTCCACTCCAGGGTCAATAGAACTAAGAAATATGCTTGGATTCACGCCACAGTTCTATTGACCCAGGAGTGGACCCCTTGAATGTCGGTACAGAGCTCTGAAGTTGTGGTAATCATACTAGCATAAATCGTGATGTCGCTCAAGCTATTACTTTTACTTTCAACTCGTAATACGAGCGATAAGCCTGACAATCGCAAACACTTGCGATAAACCCCTTATCTCTCACACGCAAACGTTTGCGCTCCACTTGTAATCTGGCCCTATATAAATTAGTAACTTGGATATCATGTTGTGAAAACTGTTCATTTAATAAAGAATATGAAATAAAATGTAGTTTATCTGTAATGTAAAAAATGCCTAAGTTTAAATAAAATAATGAGAATCATAAATTATAACACTTGAAAACACACTTAATTTGCCTAACACTGCCTGGATACTTAAATAGTCACCTTATTCTTTGTTAAAATAAATATAAATATATATATATATATATATATATACAGTATATTCCACTGTTAAAAACTACACATGGCCGAAAGTATTGGTACCCTTCCACTTTTTTATATATTTTTTTTAAGAAAAACGCACAATTTTTTCTGATATCTGCCATGCTTTATTTCAATTGAACAGAAACATCACTTTTGATTTTAAACAGTAAAACAAATGAGAACGTCATGGTACTCAACCTAATATTTCACCTCACAGCTTATGGAGACAATAACTGCAATCTGGCACTTTCTGTAGCTCTGAATAAGATTTTTAAACTTTTCGACTGGGATTTTGGCCCACTCTTCTTGAGCAAACTGCTACAGTTCTCTCAGGTTTGATGCGTGCATTTTCCCAACAGAGTTTCAGCTCTTTCCACAGATGTTCAATGGGATTCCGATCTGGACTCTTTGAAGGCCACTTCAGAACAGTCCAATGTTTTCTTCTCATCCCATCTTGGATGAGTTCTGAGGTATGTTTCGGGTCATTACGTTTCGCTCCAAAATGCATTGATAGTCTTCTGATTTCATTGTGCCCTGCATATATTCCAGGCACCCAGTACTAGAGGCATCAAAGCAACTCCAAAACATGACTGTGTTCTTTTCTATGAAAGCTTTTTTTCCTTCTGTAAACAGAGTTGTGCTTTGCCAAAAAGCTCTACTTTTGTGTATAGGTCTTCTACCATGGAGCCAATATTTATTCAGTACTTGTATCCCTTAGTAGCGTGTGTGTGGGAATCCTAGATCGCTCTGACGTGGCAGCTCCTGGATTGAATTAAGCGATTGGTAACGAATCCTAGGAAAGCTGTGATGAGAGAAAATTGCAAACAGAGCGCACACGATCTACGTTCACAGTGGCGTGTGCGCGTTTTTTTTTTTCTCTCATCACAATTTTTATTCAGACTTTGACAGATAGTGCAACTTGTAACCGTTGCACCTTGAGCTTTAACATCGGTCAGTACCAAACTAGATCGTATGAAGGTAAGCGTGGGTACAAATTCACATTTGGAGTAACCTCTTATGTGCTCCTTTGTTAAATCTTGGCGTCTTTCAATGAGGGCATACATGTATTGAGCTCAGTATAGCAGCAGATGTGTGTATCAATGTTATAAAAGCAACCTGTAGAGCTTTAGAGTCAAAAATCCACAGGAGAGTGACAGCAGAATAAAACCTTTTATTTAGGTATCACACAGGAACAGATAGCGACGTTTCGGAAGTAAAACTTCCTTAATCATGCATCAAGCTTTAGAGTCAATTAGCCTTAGTCACTCTATGGTAAAATTCTAGGATAAGCCAAGTTAGTGAGCATGACATCGGAATAGTTAGTCAGAATACAATAGTGGTGGTAGCACCACTAGTACAGCAATACAACAAACAGCGACGTTTCAGGAGAATGTCCCTTCATCTTGCTGCCACCACTATTGTATTCTGATATGAATGTGGAGGATTAAGTAGACCTCCTGGTCAGCTTGCATGGACCGCTGTGTGCTGGGTAGAACTGTGATTTTTGGATCTGAATAGTTAGTAATATTGTTTAAAATAGAAGATTGAACACAAACTTTATCTATAGGTGGATAGGAGGTATCCTATCAGTGTGTGCAGTAGTAGAAATTGAAGGAAGAGCTATGGCTGTTCTCTGCTTTCATTCACAACTGCCTTTAGCAGCGTTGCACTAACGGTTTCTCTTACAACATTGTTACACATGCTACTCAGTGGCGTATTTAGGTTTTGTGTTGCCCTAGGAACTCAGAATACTGCTGCCCCTCCAACCCCCCAGGTTTTAGGCTTTTTGTTTAGCCATTTTTATTTTATTTTTGTCAGGGTGAACGTGACCTTTTTTTATTTTTTTTATTTTTTTTTGCATTTCTAATGTCATTTTTTGGGGGGAAATCAACTTTGTAAGCTATTAGTCTTTTACATGAATGACAGAATATTATGGAGTAAAGTGTTAATTGTTATGAAGGAGAGATGAGTAACAGGGAAAAGCATATAGAAATCAAATTGAAAAATATTGCAAGCAATTGTTAATAGGAATAAATTAGAAAGTTGCTTAAAATTACAAGCTCTATTTGAATCATGAAAGAAAAATAATTGGGTTTAGTATCCCTTTACACAGCGAATGCCTAGGTCAGTGTGCATAGATTTATTAATTTTTAAGAGGGTTTCAAGGTGTGAAACTGCTATGAAAAAGAAAAATAAAAAAAATAAAAATTGCAGTTTTTTTTTATTAAACATTTTAAAATCTCTTAAAATACATTTTATGCGCATAGAATTAAGGTAATTCTCATCCCTCTATGGTTATAGGTGCCGCCATGTTGAAATCTAGCTTTCACTACATTCTAGGTCTGCACGATTAATCGCGGATGTGGTTTTAAACCGTGAGAGTACGCAATTAAAAAAAAAAAAAAAAAAGTCTTCAGATCGTCCTGAAAACCGAGGCGTAGAGGGAGGATGAGAGGCGGACCAGTGTGCGTCCGTGGCCGTACCTGAGAAGGCCTGCAAAACAGCCATTTTTTTAAGAGATTGAAGAGTATGTGGGAGTCATCTGGGAGTGGTGTGGGGATGGTCAAGCGGTAGTGTGGGAATGGTCAAGCGGTAGTGTGGGGGTGGTCAAGCGGTGGTGTGGTGGTGGGACAGCTCAAAGTTGTGAGCAATAAAGTGAGTAGTGTACAAATAATTTATAGTGCCTTACTGATTTTTTTTTTTTAAAATAACTTCTTTTGTGGTTTGTATTGTTATGCTCCAAGAGTGTATTAGACATTGAGAAACATGTACAGTAAGATTCTGTAGTGTACAGTTAAATAAACGTTTCTACTATATAACCAAAGCACTAGCTAATTTTATTTTATTTTAACTATTTTGTGGTTTGTATTTTTATGCTCCAAGAGTGTATTGGACATTGAGAAACATGTACTGTACAGAAAGATTCTGTAGTGTTAAATAAACGTTTTATTGAAAAATTAAGGTATAATAGTAATTTTTATTAAAATCGCGATTTTTTTTCTCACCCATATCGCCCAGCCCTACTACATTCCAGTGCTGATATGTGTTCGCACATGTGAAGCAAAGCTCCTTCAGATGTCTGCAGTGAAACCTAGGTTCTAAAATGGCAGGACCAATGATTAGAGGGAGGTGCATGAAATGTGTTTAACGGTCCTTTAATTATTTATAAATATCATGTATATATAAAACAAAACTTTATTAGCCCTTTAAAGAAACATTAAAGGACCACTCAATTACTGACTATAACAAAAGCTAATTATTTTACCAGTGCATAGCGAATATAAAGTAGGATATATTTGAAGTTTCATAAAAAAAATGATGAATCTATTTTGTGAAAACTTACTTTTAACTTCCAACCGCCAACATCCAGAGGAGGATGTACTCACAGTGATTGGCAAGTTTTTGCAGCCAATCAGATGTTAGCTATTTTGCATGTTTGTCTGCGATCTGCGCATGCGCGCTACAGTGACAACCCCTCACGCACACACACATGATCTGCCCCCTTGTGCAAGATCACTTGACTCCCACACAAAATCTTTACTTGTTATTTATGCCACTCTCCAAGGAACATTTGTCTTACAATATATATCTTCCAAGTCCTGCTCTTGGTTACTTATTACACAATAAACACAATAACGGTTTATTACTGAGGTTAAACTCATTTAAATTGCACATTGTACTTAAGCCCTTCTGTGTCTGGAACCCAAACCAGCATTATGCACATTCCTGCAGAATGCCAGCCACTCGATCACTCTTGTCCACCATGAGGGCAAATTTTCTGCTTATGTGGGCAATGCACACTCTTATGTGCACTGCTCCACCAAAGCGTGATCGTATTTTGTAGGGGACATCACGTATCATTACTTCAGTTTGCGCATGCGCAGAGGAGGAATACTGCATATACGTATATGCAGTTTTCATTAGGCAACTTCACCCACATGACCCGGGAAGGCGGATTTCAATCAGTTTAAAGGGACAGTCTAGTCAAAATTAAACTTTCATGATTCAGATAGGGCATGCAATTTTAAACAACTTTCCAATTTACTTCTATTATCTAATTTGCTCAATTCTTTAGATATCCTTTGTTGAAGAAATAGCAATGCACATGTGTGAGCCAATCACACAAGGCCTTTATGTGCAGCAACCAATCAGCAGCTACTGAGCATATCTAGATATGCTTTTCAGCAAGTGATATCAAGAGAATGAAGCAAATTAGATAATAGAAGTAAATTAGAAAGTTGTTTAAAATGACATGCTCTTTCTAAATCACAAAAGAAAAAAATTGGGTTTCATGTCCCTTTAAGCTCTAAATGATTCATTTTACATTATGCACGCATTTATGCTGATATTCAGGAGTGCTGACTAGTCCTTTAAAAACATTTTTTTTACATATGGATAGTGTATGGGTCAGTAAATAGTACTGAACTGCAAACAAGCTACATATAAAATAAATTAGAGAACGCCTCTGGGAGGAAGTGGAACAAGCACTATTTTCAGGAGTATTCGTCAGGAAAAAAAAATCAATAAAGAATGTAAACTGCAGGATTGTTGGTTATTAATTATTATTTAATGTCTCTTATTTGACAAGTGAAACTTATAATCTTTAAAAAAAAAAAAAAAAAGTGTGCACACAAACTCACGCACCTTCCTAAATGCGCCTGTTATTTCTATTTGTATCCTTACAATCCCTTCTTTGCAAGAAGCAGTCCTCAAACTAGTAGCTTTCTAAGCCAATAAAACCTCCCAGAACAGGAGGATATTCCCCCCCCCCGATTCTCCCTTCTTTTCATAATCTACAAAAAAATACTTAACATGACACATTTACCCTCAATAATAGAAAACTTTATTCGCTATTTACCAGTGTTGACTAATTGAAAAAAAATAGTCGACAGTACTGCTCTAAATATTGTCTCTGCACGAAGATATGATTGGAATTTGCTTTAACATTCTGTGACCCTTATTCATTTAATATTGATGAAAAAAGTGGTTGATCAATATTTGTAGGAAAGATACGTCTCAGAGAGACCAGTGAGCTAAATACATAGCGACACACTGAACACTAATTAGAATAGTATTTGACAAGGAAACTGCACACAGACCGGGGACTATGGAGAAATGATCAAAGTTGTAAGTTTTCCAGTGACAGCCAGTGCCCCTGTGCTATAGAGAAGGTTTAGCATTAACGTAATTATATGCACACTTTAAAGAGCAGGAGACAAAGAGATTCATGGCTCAGCACAGGGAGATTAGTACGGGTCTAGAACTAGGATTGGAAAACACTATACATCGAAACAATAATAGTGAGGGAAGAAACCAATGATTAAATTATACTTATGTTATCAATTTTCCTCACACGGAGCAGGAACTAGACTACTGTTTGTTACATTAGTGGTGCAGGGGATGAATGAAGATTTTGGTGATCATTAAAATGGAGTATAGGAGTAATAAATAGATTTTTTTTTCCTTATTCAGAAGAACATTATGTTGCAGTTGTTTGCTGTTGTGTCTACACTATTTAACCCTTTGAGTGCTAAGCACTTTCCCACCTGGGTGCTAAGCTGGATTTGAGGGGGTTTTATTTTATTAAATATATATATATTTTATTACTTTTTTATTTTTTTTCCAGATCCCCAAGACTTATACTGTTTGCAAGGTTAGGCGATTACCCTTACAACGGTCTTGGGGGGGTCTGTAGCTGCTTAGATGCCTGAGATACAGTCTTCTATGCAGCATGCCCCATTTCCCTATATGGTCTATTGTATTTTTTAAAATAAAGTTGCGCCAGATCGCCGGGGTAGAAGCGGGTGGGAGCCCCCAGATCTCCCTCAAGGTGCGAGAGTGCTAGCGAGGGCTCTAGCCGTTGTTAGCACCTAACAGACAATTTGTGACGGCTCAGAGCCGTCGTTAGCGCTCAAGGGATTAAAGGGACATAAAACATCCCGTTATTACAAACTTTTCTATAGTGCTGCAATAAATATACCAACCTATGCTGTCTAAATTGGTTTTCATAGGCCAATCCCTCCCCACCACATGCTTTATTAGCCAAACCAGACTTGGTATTGTTGTTTTTATTCAAGGTTATCTATGTTAATTGCTATTTTATAGCAACCAATGCTGGCATCCTTTTAATTGTAATTTTATTGATTTTTAATACTTCATATATTTGTCATAAATAAATAGTATTTTTGACAGTTTACATACACACATATTACGTTTATTCATATATAAACAGATATTGTATTCTTTAGTTTATTCTTTTTATACCAATTTATCTAGGTTTGGAGGCGATCTCTTTCCTTCCATAAGGCAGGGAGAGTCCACGACTTCATTCCTTACTGTTGGGAAATACAACACCTGGCCACCAGGAGAAGGCAAAGACACTCCAGCCAAAGGCTTAAATATCCCTGCCACTTCGCCTATCCCCCAGTCATTCTGCAGAGGTAACAAGGAAAAGTAGGAGAAACATCAGGGTATAAAGGTGTCAGAAGAAATAACATAAAAAGGGAGCCGCCCCTCAAAAAACAAATTATGGGCGGGGTTGTGGACTCTCCCTGCCAGGAAGGAAAGGAATATATCTGGGAAGCAAAAATTATGTTTTCCTTACATAAGGCAGGGAGAGTCCACGACTTCATTCCTTTCATTGCCTTTCATCACTATAGGAGGTGGCAGAAAAGTGTCAGAAGATTTTGGATAGTCCTGTAATGGGTATGTTCCCTTCAAGAAAGGACTGGAGTTTTAAGTAATCATGACAACCTCTCAGTGAGAGAATTGATAAAAGTTAGAGTCTGGAGATGCAGGGAAAGTTTTTCTGCGAACCCATCCAGACTGTCGCGTAACAACTCCTGAGCAATTAGTGTTGACGAGTTTCACTGCTTGCTGTTACACATTCAAGTCTATGTCAGAAGCGTCGCTGCAAGACTGTCACAATTGAGAGGCTGTGTCTGTTCCACAGCATGGATCCTGGAGGGTAAGACCGTTTTATATATACACTTTTGCTATACAGGGTCACAGTGTGGCTCATTTATGCCACGATAGGATCAAGGGTCTCCTTCAGGGAGATTTTTTGAACAGATAGGGGTTATTAATAACTTCTTTAATGTGAGAGTTTTTTGGGCTCATAGACGGTTTGCTTTTGGCTTGGAACAAACAGGTTTCACTTAGCGCATTTTTCATAGCAGGGGAAGTCCTGTCATACGCTCCACATGTCCGGGTCTTTTAATTTCCTTAGATCCTGCTGCAGACATCACTCCTAAGGAGAGCGTTCTCACTGTTAGCTGTCTGGGTCTAGGAGGTGGTGAGTGCCTTAGCCATTGGGATTATAAAGGTGCCATTTTTGAAATAAAAGTGTTTACTTTTTGTCTCTCCTTCTGTGAATATATCTTAGGTATTGAGGACTCTGATACTACATTAGAAGGTTCCGCTCCTTCTGTACGAATAAAAAATTCCTGTTTTTATTGTGAGGAGGCTGTGGTTTGCCCGCCTGCTCAATCTTGTTCCATTTGCCTAAGCACTGTTATAAAGTCTAAGAAGGGAGACAAGCCTGCTAATACTCATAGCGTTATTAACCCCTCTCAGTCGTCTACCTCTCAGGAATCTGGGTCCCGAGACATTACTACCCTTTCTACTTTACCCGCTCCACATGCAGTTCCCATTTACTCAACTTATCCTCCACCTGGAGGGGGCTTTTTTCCGGCGGACTTTACCGCGCAGTTACAATCAGCTGTGTCTGATTGTATTGTCATAGTTATCCTGACCTAGAGTCATCTAAATATTTGTTGGATTTATATACTATGTCCTAGCTATCCGAGAAGGGGTTGACCTCTGAAGCTTCAGAGGGTGAACTTTCTGAGTCGGAGACTTCAGTTTCTAAATCTCCTTCAGCGGAGGAACCCTCCTTTAGATTTAAAATTGAGCATCTACGTTTTTTTATTAAAGGAGGTTCTGTCTATGCTAGAGGTTCCAGAGGCTACACTACCAGAGGAACCTAAAATCCCTAAATTAGACAAGGTTTATGAAGACACAAAGGTCCCCCTGACTTTTCCTGTGCCAGTTAAGATGGCGAACATTATTAGTAACGAATGGGAAAGAATAGGAACTTCTTATTCCCCCTTGCCTACTTTTAAAAAATTATTCTCAAGCTCGTAAGCCAGTTACTCGTCGTATCTACCATAAAGTATGGAGGACGGACTTGTACTTGTGTTTTCCTGGCATAAGGTTAAGGTTGCCAGAATTTTATCTGTTCTCCAGGATGGACTGGAGAAGGGTCTATCTGCTAGTTCCCTGAAGGGACAGATATCAGCCCCATCTGTGTTACTGCACAAGAGATTGACTGAGCTTCCGGAAGTGCAGTCCTCAATTAAGGTTCTGACTAGGATCAGACCTGGGTTTAGATCTGGGGCTCCGCCTTGGAGCCTAAATCTTGCTCTTAGTGTCTTGCAGCAGGCTTCATTTGAGCCTATGCATATTGTTGACATTACATTTTTTTCTTGGAAGGTTCTTTTTTTTTTTTTGCTGGCTATTGCCTCTGCGTGCAGAGTTTCTGAGATTTCTGCTTTGCAATGTGACTCCCCTTATCTTGTTACCATGCTTATAAGGTGGTTTTACATACTAAATTAGGGTTCCTCCCTAAGTTGGTGTCGGACCGTAACATTAATCAAGAAATTATTGTTCCTTCCTTGTGTCCTAATCCTTCTTCAGCGAAGGAACACTTGCTTCATAATCTGGATGTGGTCCGTGCCTTGAAGTTCTATCTTCAAGCTACTAAGGAACTCAGACAATCTTCCTCTTTGTCATCTATACAGGGAAGTGTAAGGGGCAGAAGGCTACTAAGACTTCCCAATCTTTCTGGTTGAGGAGTGTCATCCGCTTAGCTTATGAGACAGCGGGGCGACAGCCTCCTGGGAGGATAACAGCTCATTTCACTAGAGCAGTGGCTTCCTCCTGGGCTTTTAAGAATGAAGCCTCTATGGATTAGATTTGTAAGGCGGCTACCTGGTCCTCCTTACACTTTTTCTAAATTTTACAAGTATGATGCAGCTTTTGGGAGAAATGTTTTGCAGCCTGTGGTGCCCTCAGAATAGCGTCCGCCTCTTCGTTATTCACTCATTGTCCTCTGGAGCTTGAGTATAGTTTTCCCAACGTAATTTTTTTTTTGATGGGCGGCTCCTTTTTTATATATTACTTCTTCTGGCACCTTTATACCCTGATGTTTCTCCTACTTTTCCTTGTTCCCTTGGCAGAATGACTAGGGGATAGGGGAAGTGCGGAATCTGTTGGCGCTCTACAAATACCTGATAATAATAATAAAGTGGGAGGACTATTTAAAGGGACACTGAACCCAATTTTTTTCTTTCGTGTTTTGGATAGAGTAGAAAATTTTAAGCAACTTTCTAATTTACTCCTATTATCAACTTTTCTTCATTCACTAGGCATCTTTATTTGAAATACAAGAATGTAAGTTTAGATGCCGGCCCATTTTTGGAGAACAACCTGGGTTGTTCTTGCTGATTGGTGGATAAATTCATCCACCAATAAAAAAGTGCTGTCCAGAGTACTGAACCAAAAAAACAAACAGATGCATTCTTTTTCAAATAAAGATAGCAAGAGAACAAAGAAAATGTGATAATAGGAGTAAATTAGAAAGTTGTTTAAAATTCCATGCTCTATCTGAATCACAAAAGCGCTGCTCTTTTGTCTGTTTTTCATACTGCGGTTACAAACGTTTGGACTGTAACCTCAAGAGGAATTAGCATAGACAGACCTCTCCTTGGAGTGATTCATCTCAATTCATCTCATACCTTTTTTTTCGGTATTGGAGGAGACAAGGCTGGCCACTGTCATTGTGTTAGTAAAAATTTACTCTTTTCTAGCACCCCCCCTGCTGAGGACAGATACTGTATGGAGAAGGGTTAGACTTGTGAAGTCTGCAGTGTTCACTTCCAATTCTCAGAATAGGAAAACCCACAATTTTCATTGAAATAAATTGGTGGGGGAGAATAAATAAGGAACATATATAATAAAATGCCAGTACAGCATGGATAACGTGAGATAATGAACGTGTGCTTAGAAGATGACATCATTGATAAATCCCTGAACAGGGAGTAATGGCTTATTCTCAACAGGGAGCATGAGAAAAAGTTAAATTTAAATGTTGAGTGTATTTTGTTTTTACTCTATATTGTTAAAAAGGTTTCTCAGACATGTTTGTTCCTATCCACCACAAAAAGCTGTGAAACATATCCCTATCACAAAGTGATAATAAATAGTTCAGTATAAAACAGATTTCTGAACAGATTTTTTTTTTTTTTTAAAACAATCTTTTCCATGCAAAACATTTAAATGTGTGCTTTTCATATGCAACATTAAGTATCTAAAAGCTCTGACTGATGAAAGTGAGAATCTCCCTTACCACATATTACACTTCTCCTTAACCACTCTCTCCCCAGAGGCTGGTGAAAAATGAATAAAGGATGTCAAGGCCAGAAAATGTACACACCTCGGGTTGGGCAAAAGAAAAGCAGCAAATAAAAGACCAATTGCTGATCGATCATAACCAACGCCATAATATTTCTAACAGTTATAGACCAACTTATTTAAGATACAGATCACAGATTCCATAGAAATGCAGTAATTTATTTCATCAGCAAGATGGGAAAACCTATGGGATGATTGGCCTGTGGACAGATAAATAAACTCTATCTTGGTATCAGCTAGCCAGCCTCTTTTTAATATCATTATTTTCTCACAAGTAATTGACACCAGAAGAGTGTTTTTCTTGCCATGATGCAGCACTAAATCCATGTTGTAGATGAAAAACACATCAGCATGCTTCCCTGCCCTAATTATACTCTTCTGAATATAACAAGAGAGCACTAGACCTCTTAAGATTGTTTTTTTCTTCTCTACATTCATTTAGGCTCTTCTTGTTTACCACTGCTGGAATCAAAAACGTCAGTCACCAGGAAAAAAAAAAAACGATGTAATTATGAAATATATGGTGTAAAAATAAAACTGGAGAATGAGTCTCTAATGATTCTGAACTACAAACCCTTTTCTCTCTTCATGATGAAACAAGATTTATTCTGCTTAGAGCGAATGTCATATGATTGAGCTACATCACAGGATTCAAAGATAAATAACCCAAGGCCTTTAATCCTGTTCTAAAGTCTATTCATATCTATACATATACTAAAAAGCAAATCTCTTGTAGTCACCCATGTACACAATTTTGCAATGCACATTTATGACTTATAAGGGAAAATATATATATTTGCATTTGTTATAAGTTTTTCTTTAAAGGGGCATGAAACCCACATTTTCTTTCATGATTCAGACCATGCAATTATAAACACATTTTCAAATTGCTTCTATTATCTAATTTGTTTTGTTCTCTTGGTATCCTTTGTTTAAAAGCATACCTAGGTAGGCTCAGGAGCTGCTGATTGGTGGCTGCACATATATGCCTCATGTTATTGTCTATCCCTTGTGCTTTGGTGCTTCTTCAACAGAGGATATCAAGAGAATGAAGCAATTTAGATAATAAAAGTAAATTGGAAAGTTGTAAAATTGTATTCTCTATCTGAATCATGAAACAAAAATATTTGTTTAGTTTAAAATGGATAATGGCAGCAAAAAGGTGAGGTGTTGTGAAAGTCATTAAGATATCTTTTAAACAGAATCCTTTGCTCCAATGGAAACACTGCTTGCTGAGGTTTTCTTTATTAAAATGTTCAGATACGTTATAGAATCTGTGGTGTATCCTGTATATTATAAATCCAAATATATACAGAAACAGCTAGGAATTACTAGAAAACAACAGACTGTTTATGGACACCTCTATATCATTAAAGGGACATTCCAGACAAAACTGAAATGCACACTCAAGCATTGCTTTTCTGAATATAAGTACTTTTTCAATAAAGCGTATATTAGCAAAAATGCTTCAAGTAAAACCTATCAGTTTGAGTGTGAGCTTTTTGTGTGCAAGTCCACACACAGCATTTCTAAATATGCTTCTTGCACCAGCATTGTACACAATAGGCCTGCTCAGAGTGCCAGCAGAGGCTTATAGACTGTAAACATAGCCATAACCAATGCACAAGGCGGCACTGCTGGCTCTCCGAGCAGACACATGGGGGGGCACCATGTACAAAGCAGTATAAGCTGCTCTAGAGCCCTTGCAGGTAGGTACAAACCACCCCAAACTCGCTCACTTAGGGTGATTGACTGACCCTTCTCTCATGCGATTGGTCGGGCGAGCTTTACACTTGAGTGTGTAATAATACATACGGGCATCAAACTAACAGGATAATGGAGCCCTCCCTATTTAAAATGCTGGTTTCATGTAGAATAGAGGATCTAGATACTCTTCCCATCTGCATGCACAGTAAAAGCTCTCACTTAAAACTGCAACAGCTTTAGTAGAAACATCTTTGCTAATACAAGTAAGTATATAGGAAAATGTATTCTATTCACAACTGAAATGTACTGTTTTCACTAGTGTTTCCCTTTAAGCTCTAACATAAGACTGAGGATTAAAAACAGCACATTCCTCTTTCCACAACTTAGATTGCAAACATGATCCTGCCTATCAAATCAGTGCTGCCAGCGTTTTACTAACTCCCCAGCTGCCTGCAGGAACAAGCGCCTGCAAAGAACATTTCAGAATCAAATTCATCATTCCTCCCAAATGCTGCCTACTACCACTATAATAGTGCTGTGTATTAACAGCAGCGTAACACAGGAAACTATATAGGTAAAGACATGCAGGTAGGGAAGAAAGATTCAATTTATTTATCAGGATTAAAAAAAAAGTCTATAAAACATTCAAATCCAATTCATAATATCTGCAGTTTAAAATAAATGGAAAAACAAACTTACCTTTAGTAGCAATTCTTACACACTGAGTTTTTGTTTCCTAAAAAGAAAAAAGAGAAAGGTGTTCAGAATTTATGTATCAATTTTTATTTATATACATTACCTTTAAAATTGTAAATTAAAATAGGGCCGTGTTGAACCAAATAAATATCGTTTGCAAAACATTGAACATCTTTCTTTATTTGTATCATATCTGGGCGGTATGACTATTGTACTACCAAACAAAAATACTAGCAACTGAAAGAACTTTAAATATAGTATATTTAGGCAACAATAAGTTTCAGGGAAAATAACCCGCTTTCCACTCTTGCAACATTAACTACGAAGTTTCAGCAGTGCAGTGCAGCAAGGTCCCTTTAAAAAAAAAAAAAAAAAACAGAATTGAAAAGCAAATTTTAGCTTAAAGGGACAGTATACAGTTAAATTGTTTTTCCCTTAATGAGTTTCCAATTACTTTTTTTTTTACCAAAAGTAGAGTATGAAATGTATGCATTTGCTTTTTAAGGTTTATTTATGTATATTAAATAGTGAATTTTGTGTTTTAAAGCCACAACCTAATACAATGGGTTGACTTTATCACATTGTGCAAATATACCTGCTTCTTTATCTTATATCTGCCCATAAACCAATCACCAATACTTGGAGAGAACAATGTAAAATTAACATTTTATTACTGTATCTCTTCTATAACCCACTGGGAGTGTAATTTCTTCTGCTGGCATGGACCTTAGGCCAGAAACTTTCAGAGCAGGTAAAGTGGATCATTGGGAACAAATTAAAGGAGAGATCGTTTTGGAGTGAACTGTCCCTTTAAGAACTGACATAATACAATATAAACCTTGAAAAAAAAAAGAAGCTTAATCTATCTCAATGCCAGCAAGTTTTTCATCATCAGGCTCCAAGTCTTAACCAGAAATATATAACTCTTGTGTAAACGGAAATATGCCAACATACCTTTCCCAACTTGCAAAACAGACTACAAGGGTTATAATAGCAACCGGGTAAACATTGGCTATGCCAATGATTCATTTAGTCAAAGCCTGATACATCACTGCGAAAATAAGCAGCAGAGGCATCTGAGGTTTAGCATATTCACAGCTGGCTGTTGACCGAATGACCACTCAATGTTAAAAATCTGTTTAATTAGCTAAAGGACTTATCAAGAGTCCAGACAGCTCAGGAAATATTTTACAGTTGTGTCACAGGTTAAGTATCAAATTCAATGCAGTTACTACACACAATGGAGCTCAATCAGGAATGCCCAAAACCTACACAGAGACTTGAAATATAAGTGTTTGTGTGTGGGGGTATACATACATACATAATATATATATATATATATATATATATATATATATATATATATATATATATATATATATATATATATATATATATATATAAAAAAGTAATAATAATCACAGAAATGGTAAAGTATGTATATAGGAGTTGGTTTGATAAAATGCTTGCCTGATTTAATAGCAGATACAATTAGAATAAAGTCACTATATTTAGATACCGTACAGCAATTCTTTTGGGTTATATATTGCTTAGAAAAGCAACAGTAAAGTTCAGCCTTCTTCCAGTTAATAAATACTCTACTTTTCAGGGATTCATACAACCTACACTAACCTTTCTTTATATCGGTTCCTCTCTACCATTGCTATCCCCTGAACCCCCTTATAAACGTAAGCCTAAGAGCCCAGCTGTTTATAGATCACCTTCTTAGGAGCTGACTACAATAGTGTGACTCGTGGCAGGGCCCTCTACCCA
The DNA here is from genome assembly GCF_027579735.1 of Bombina bombina. NCBI lineage: Eukaryota > Metazoa > Chordata > Amphibia > Anura > Bombinatoridae > Bombina > Bombina bombina. The sequence goes on along the minus strand of NC_069502.1, from coordinate 648,955,541 downwards.
TCTGATCCCTATAAATGCTTCCTTGTATTCCGCCTATGATTATAGCGCTGCAGAATCTGCTGGCGCTCTACAAATAACCGATAATAATAATTGTGATACATTAATTATGGGCAATATCTATCTATGTAGTTTATAATGTAATGCTCTTTTAAATGCATTGCAGTTAAAATTCAAACCTTTATGTCATGTTAAAGGGGCATGCAAGCATAAGCAATGCATTGATGTTAAGCAAATATATAACAAATATAAATAACATAATTTATGCTTACCTGATAAATTCCTTTCTTCTGTAGTGTGATCAGTCCACGGGTCATCATTACTTCTGGGATATTACTCCTCCCCAACAGGAAGTGCAAGAGGATTCACCCAGCAGAGCTGCATATAGCTCCTCCCCTCTACGTCACTCCCAGTCATTCGACCAAGGACCAACGAGAAAGGAAAAGCCAAGGGTGAAGTGGTGACTGGAGTATAAATTAAAAAATATTTACCTGCCTTAAAAACAGGGCGGGCCGTGGACTGATCACACTACAGAAGAAAGGAATTTATCAGGTAAGCATAAATTATGTTTTCTTCTGTTAAGTGTGATCAGTCCACGGGTCATCATTACTTCTGGGATACCAATACCAAAGCAAAAGTACACGGATGACGGGAGGGATAGGCAGGCTCTTTATACAGAAGGAACCACTGCCTAAAGAACCTTTCTCCCAAAAATAGCCTCCGATGAAGCAAAAGTGTCAAATTTGTAAAATTTGGAAAAAGTATGAAGCGAAGACCAAGTTGCAGCCTTGCAAATCTGTTCAACAGAGGCCTCATTCTTGAAGGCCCAAGTGGAAGCCACAGCTCTAGTAGAATGAGCTGTAATTCTTTCAGGAGGCTGCTGTCCAGCAGTCTCATAAGCTAAACGAATTATGCTACGAAGCCAAAAAGAAAGAGAGGTAGCGGAAGCTTTTTGACCTCTCCTCTGCCCAGAGTAAATGACAAACAGAGAAGACGTTTGTAGAAATTCCTTAGTTGCCTGTAAGTAAAATTTTAGAGCACGGACTACATCCAGGTTGTGCAGTAGACGTTCCTTCTTTGAAGAAGGATTTGGGCATAAAGAAGGAACAACAATCTCTTGATTGATATTCCTGTTAGTAACTACCTTAGGTAAGAACCCAGGTTTAGTACGCAGGACTACCTTATCCGAATGAAAAATCAAATAAGGAGAATCACAATGTAAGGCTGATAATTCAGAGACTCTTCGAGCCGAGGAAATAGCCATTAAAAATAGAACTTTCCAAGATAACAACTTTATATCAATGGAATGAAGGGGTTCAAACGGAACGCCCTGTAAAACATTAAGAACAAGGTTTAAACTCCATGGTGGAGCAACAGTTTTAAACACAGGCTTAATTCTGGCCAAAGCCTGACAAAAAGCCTGGACGCCAGGAACTTCTGACAGACGTTTGTGTAACAGAATGGACAGAGCTGAGATCTGTCCCTTTAATGAACTAGCAGATAAACCCTTTTCTAAACCTTCTTGTAGAAAAGACAATATCCTAGGAATCCTAACCTTACTCCAAGAGTAACCTTTGGATTCACACCAATATAGGTATTTGCGCCATATCTTATGGTAAATCTTTCTGGTAACAGGTTTCCTAGCCTGTATTAAGGTATCAATAACTGACTCAGAAAATCCACGTCTTGATAAAATCAAGCGTTCAATTTCCAAGCAGTCAGCTTCAGAGAAGTTAGATTTTGATGTTTGAATGGACCCTGTATCAGAAGGTCCTGTTTCAGAGGTAGAGACCAAGGTGGACAGGATGACATGTCCACCAGGTCTGCATACCAAGTCCTGCGTGGCCACGCAGGTGCTATTAGAATCACTGATACTCTCTCTTGTTTGATTCTGGCAATCAATCGAGGAAGCAACGGGAAGGGTGGAAACACGTAAGCCATCCTGAAGTCCCAAGGTGCTGTCAGAGCATCTATCAGGACTGCTCCTGGATCCCTGGATCTGGACCCGTAACGAGGAAGCTTTGCGTTCTGTCGAGACGCCATGAGATCTATCTCTGGTTTGCCCCAACGTCGAAGTATTTGGGCAAAGACCTCCGGATGAAGTTCCCACTCCCCCGGATGAAAAGTCTGACGACTTAAGAAATCCGCCTCCCAGTTCTCCACTCCCGGGATGTGGATTGCTGACAGGTGGCAAGAGTGAGACTCTGCCCAGCAAATTATCTTTGATACTTCCATCATAGCTAGGGAGCTTCTTGTCCCTCCCTGATGGTTGATGTAAGCTACAGTCGTGATGTTGTCCGACTGAAACCTGATGAACCCCCGAGTTGTCAACTGGGGCCAAGCCAGGAGGGCATTGAGAACTGCTCTCAATTCCAGAATGTTTATTGGCAGGAGACTCTCCTCCTGACTCCATTGTCCCTGAGCCTTCAGAGAATTCCAGACGGCACCCCAACCTAGAAGGCTGGCGTCTGTTGTTACAATTGTCCAGTCTGGTCTGCTGAATGGCATCCCCCTGGACAGATGTGGCCGAGAAAGCCACCATAGAAGAGAATTTCTGGTCTCTTGATCCAGATTCAGAGAAGGGGATAAGTCTGAGTAATCCCCATTCCACTGACTTAGCATGCACAGTTGCAGTGGTCTGAGGTGTAAGCGTGCAAAGGGTACTATGTCCATTGCCGCTACCATTAAGCCGATTACCTCCATGCATTGAGCCACTGACGGGTGTTGAATGGAATGAAGGGTGCGGCAAGCACTTTGAATTCTTGTTAGCCTGTCCTCTGTCAGGTAAATCTTCATTTCTACAGAATCTATAAGAGTCCCCAGGAAGGGAACTCTTGTGAGTGGAACGAGTGAACTTTTCTTTTCGTTCACCTTCCATCCATGTGACCTTAGAAATGCCAGCACTAACTCTGTATGAGACTTGGCAGTTTGAAAGCTTGAAGCTTGTATCAGAATGTCGTCTAGGTATGGAGCTACCGAGATTCCCCGCGGTCTTAGTACCGCCAGAAGAGCACCCAGAACCTTTGTGAAGATTCTTGGAGCTGTAGCCAATCCGAATGGAAGAGCCACAAACTGGTAATGCCTGTCTAGGAAGGCAAACCTTAGGTACCGATAATGATCTTTGTGAATCGGTATGTGAAGGTAAGCATCTTTTAAATCTACAGTAGTCATGTATTGACCCTCTTGGATCATAGGTAAAATTGTCCGAATAGTCTCCATCTTGAACGATGGAACTCTTAGGAATTTGTTTAGGATCTTTAAGTCCAGGATTGGTCTGAAAGTTCCCTCTTTTTTGGGAACCACAAACAGATTTGAGTAAAACCCCTGTCCCTGTTCCGATCGTGGAACTGGATGGATTACTCCCATTAACAAGAGCTCTTGTACGCAGCGTAGAAACGCCTCTTTCTTTGTCTGGATTGTTGACAATCTTGACAGATGAAATCTCTCTCTTGGAGGAGAGTATTTGAAGTCCAGAAGGTATCCCTGAGATATTATCTCTAGCGCCCAGGGATCCTGAACATCTCTTGCCCAAGCCTGGGCGAAGAGAGAAGTCTGCCCCCCACTAGATCCGATCCCGGATCGGGGGCCCTCAATTCATGCTGTTTTAGGGGCAGCAGCAGGTTTCCTAGTCTGCTTGCCCTTGTTCCAGGACTGGTTAGGTTTCCAGCCTTGTCTGTAGCGAGCAACAGCTCCTTCCTGTTTTGGTGCAGAGGAAGTTGATGCTGCTCCTGCTTTGAAATTACGAAAGGAACGAAAATTAGACTGTCTAGTCTTGGCTTTGGCTTTGTCCTGAGGCAGGGCATGGCCTTTACCTCCTGTAATGTCAGCGATAATCTCTTTCAACCCGGGCCCGAATAAGGTCTGCCCTTTGAAAGGTATATTAAGCAATTTAGACTTAGAAGTAACATCAGCTGACCAGGATTTTAGCCACAGCGCCCTGCGTGCCTGAATGGCGAATCCTGAATTCTTCGCCGTAAGTTTAGTAAGATGTACTACGGCCTCCGAAATGAATGAATTAGATAGTTTAAGGACTCTAAGCCTGTCCGTAATGTCGTCCAGAGTAGCTGAACCAATGTTCTCTTCCAGAGACTCAATCCAGAATGCCGCTGCAGCCGTGATCGGCGCAATGCATGCAAGGGGTTGCAATATAAAACCTTGTTGAACAAACATTTTCTTAAGGTAACCCTCTAACTTTTTATCCATTGGATCTGAAAAAGCACAGCTATCCTCCACCGGGATAGTGGTACGCTTAGCTAAGGTAGAAACTGCTCCCTCCACCTTAGGGACCGTTTGCCATAAGTCCCTTGTGGTGGCGTCTATTGGAAACATTTTTCTAAATATCGGAGGGGGTGAGAACGGCACACCGGGTCTATCCCACTCCTTAGTAACAATTTCAGTAAGTCTCTTAGGTATAGGAAAAACCTCAGTACTCGTCGGTACCGCAAAATATTTATCCAACCTACACATTTTCTCTGGTATTGCAACTGTGTTACAATCATTCAGAGCCGCTAACACCTCCCCTAGTAATACACGGAGGTTTTCCAGTTTAAATTTAAAATTTGAAATATCTGAATCCAGTCTGTTTGGATCAGAACCGTCACCCACAGAATGAAGTTCTCCGTCCTCATGTTCTGCCACCTGTGACGCAGTGTCTGACATGGCCCTAATATTATCAGCGCACTCTGTTCTCACCCCAGAGTGATCACGCTTACCTCTTAGTTCTGGTAATTTAGCCAAAACCTCAGTCATAACAGTAGCCATATCCTGTAATGTGATTTGTAATGGCCGCCCAGATGTACTCGGCGCTACAATATCACGCACCTCCCTCTGAGCGGGAGATGTAGGTACTGACACGTGAGGCGAGTTAGTCGGCATAACTCTCCCCTCGTTGTTTGGTGAAATTTGTTCAATTTGTACAGATTGACATTTATTTAAAGTAGCATCAATACAGTTAGTACATAAATTTCTATTGGGCTCCACTTTGGCATTGCAACAAATGACACAGGTATCATCCTCTGAATCAGACATGTTTAACACACTAGCAAATAAACTTGCAACTTGGAAATACAATTCAATTAGAATAATATTAAAACGTACTGTGCCTTTAAGAAGCACAGAAGATCTATGACAGTTGAAAATTAATAAATTGAAACAGTTATAGCCTCAATCCTTGTAAACAACACAACTTTAGCAAAGGTTTAATTCCATTAGCAAAGATAACAAATTCTGAAAGCAGGAAACAAATTACAGAATAAACGTTTTTTATCTCAGTCAAACTATAATTCTCACAGCTCTGCTGAGAGAAATTACCTCCCTCAAAATAAGTTTTGAAGACCCCTGAGCTCTGTAGAGATGAACTGGATCATGCAGGGAATACAATGAGTTGCTGACTGAAATATTTGATGCATAGAAAAAGCGCCAAAAAACGGCCCCTCCCCCTCACACACAGCAGTGAGGGAGAACAGAAACTGTCAGAAAAACAGATTAAGCAACTGCCAAGTGGAAAAATAGTGCCCAAACATTTATTCACACAGTACCTCAGCAAATGAAAACGATTTTACATTCCAGCAAAAACGTTAAACATAATCTCTAGTTATTAAACAGCTTTATGTATTTCTTACAGTGTAATTCTAGTGAAGTACCATTCCCCAGAATACTGAAGTGTAAAGTATACATACATGACATTATATCGGTATGGCAGGATTTTCTCATCAATTCCATTGTCAGAAAATAAAAACTGCTACATACCTCTATGCAGATTCATCTGCCCGCTGTCCCCTGATCTGAAGTTGACCTCACTCCTCAGATGGCCGAGAACAGCAATATGATCTTAACTACTCCGGCTAAAATCATAGCAAAACTCTGGTAGATTCTTCTTCAAACTCTGCCAGAGAGGTAATAACACACTCCGGTGCTATTTTAAAATAACAAACTTTTGATTGAAGATATAAAACTAAGTATAATCACCATAGTCCTCTCACACATCCTATCTAGTCGTTGGGTGCAAGAGAATGACTGGGAGTGACGTAGAGGGGAGGAGCTATATGCAGCTCTGCTGGGTGAATCCTCTTGCACTTCCTGTTGGGGAGGAGTAATATCCCAGAAGTAATGATGACCCGTGGACTGATCACACTTAACAGAAGAAATATATATATATTTCCATTATAAACTTGACTTTTCAAATGTGTTTAACTTTGGAAATGAATGTTCAACTAAGAGAGGGCGGGGAGACAGAGAGAGAGAGGGGGGGGGAGAGAGGGAGAGAGGAGAGAAAGGAGAGAGTGTGTATATATATATATATATATATATATATATATGCACAAAGAAAGTAACCGAGTCTTCCAATCCTGCCCACCTCCTTCACAAAAAAAAGTTTGTTCTTAGAGGGCAGCCAGTCATAGCCCTGACTTGCTGCAAGAGGGGACAGGAGGATTTAAAAAGACAAATATCAAAACAAATGGTATCTGTGTGCCAAATAAACAGGAGCAGAATAAAAGGTAAATTGGCATTTATTTTAGCTAAAAAGAAAACATAAAAAAACTTGTAATAAGCATCACTTCCATGTAACATAAAAAAAATGATATTTTTAGTAAAGTTATTAAATAAAAATAATACTAGGATCATCCGTTCTACAAAAATCTACATCCTCCAAGGAACTATTTCAGGATCAACAAAATAATGTGTTTTCATTTACATCTGTAGCTTGACCTCTATTTCTAAAGGGTCAGCAAAAGATTACTCCAAAGTAATAATTTCAGCAATATCACTTCTATAAAACTCCCAAACAGCAAGGAAAAAAATCTTCAATTTTCTTTTGGTTATACACATCCAGGTATACATCCCCAGCTATCAATCTTGCTGCATATCCCAGCAATTTCATCTAATCCCCCAGACACCTTGCATGGCGACTCGATAACAAGGATGCTGTGATCTCCAATAGGACCCTACTTATCTAGAGTAAGATTGTTAAATTGGATTTTAAAGCGTCTTGTGTTATTGCAGCGCCTGTCTTCCACCAATTCAGTTTAAACAAGAAAATCATTCACAGACAGCAGCAAGAGTCACAAACAGCCTGTTGCTTTTCATGACTGGAACCCGTAGCAGTTCTTAACTTCCTGTGGAGTGATTTGTAAATTGTGAGAGTAGATATACTGCCCGAGCTGAAAATATTCAACAAAAGGTGCACAGCCAAGTTAGGACAAAACAGAAAAGCTATTTCATATACAGAAAGCTAATATTTTGGTACAAGTGTCTTATCTATATTTCTATACCTTTTTTTTTATTCTATTTTTACTCAGCAAGTTTTACTATAATGTGATTGCTGTTTCCATCCTTTGTGACTATGGTGTATTAGAGGCACATTCTCCTATGTGAGAATTAGAAGAAGAAAAAAAACATAAGAAAAACTGTAGGTTTAGTCTTATTTCAAAGATAAAGCTCTACAGGTAGTGATAATTATATATTATAGAAAATATCTAAGCCTCTGCGACCTGCCCCCTTATTTCAGTTCTTTGACAGACTTGCATTTTAGCCAATCAGTGCTGACTCCTAGTTAACTTCACGTGAATGAGCTCAATGTTATCTATATGAAACACGTGAACTAACGCCCTCTAGTGGTGAAAAACTGACAAAATGCATTCACATAAGAAATTAGCATATGAGCCTACCTAGGTTTAGCTTTCAACTAAGAACACCAAGAGAACAAAGCAAAATTAGTGATAAAAGTAAATTGGAAAGTTTTTTTAAAATTACATGCCCTATTTGAATCATGAAAGTTTTTATTTGGACTTGACTGTCCCTTTAAAGGTATAAGAGTATTTAAGAAATTTGTCAAGATTTCATTGAATTCAAAGCTGCTAATGGAACAAACTTTCAAATGGCTGGTCTCTCTCCGCCCACCACATCTTGAACTTTTATTTCAGCTACTGCCACTTATTTACAAAGCCTTTCTAGCCAATACTGCAGTATTGGAACCATGACCTATACTGATAAATTCAAAAGACAAAATCAACTATTCAAAGGTCAAAATAAAGGTAAAGCAAGGACTTGTAAATGACCATAAAATGAATAATAGAAATGACAAATTTTGAGTACAATATTTTTTTTAAAACCCCAGAGCATCCACTCTAACCTCTCTAGGAGTAATAAAAGAAAACAATTAAGAGTTAAATTATAAGAGTCAGGAATTTTTTTTTATTAAAGTACTTTTCACTAGATATTAAAGAAATACTAAACCCAAATATTTTCCTTCATGATTCAGATAGAGAATGCAATTTTAAGCAACTTTCTAAATTACTCCTATTATAAATTTTCTTCGTTCTCTCTGTATGTTTATTTGAAAAGCAAGAATGTAAGCTTAGGAGCCAGACCATTTTAGGTTCAGCCCCTGGGTTGCGTTTGCCGATTGAGGCAAAATGTAAAACCATTTTGCTCCAAATGTTTTTAAATCGCCATAATCTTGCCTTATTTGGAGGAGCCAATCCTGACTAACTTCTGGAAAAGACAGATTATTACAAAAGACAGGCATTATGTTAGAAAAACATGCTTTGCTTTACAGTTATCGTCTCTGCTGGAAGCCAATTAGGGATAGATATGTGACAAGGTTAGGCTTGCCATGTGTACATTGTGGAATAATAAAAACACAGTAAATTGTAAAGTTGTTGTAGAATACACAAACTAACATTTCGTTTCAATCTCAAGGAATTTACTATCCTTTTAAAATACAAACGCGCTATTGACCTGAGCATACCATTTTCTCCAGTGTGCTATATATCTTAATATAATATCTTCCACGTGGCTAAATATTATGCTGAGGTAACTACTTTGTACACACTGGGGCCTGATCTCACATCAAGCAGTGTAGCTGATTGGATCAAATTTACCATGAAAAGGATTCTCTGCATGCTCCAAAATCAGGGTTTAAAGCAGAGAAATAAACTGAAAAAAGGCTGTACCCCCATGAGTAAGAATGTGAAACACTTCATACTCTGTTTCCCCTAAGGAAATATTAAGTTACACAGGTTGTTTACATTCTGCAATTTAAAATGGTGAAACTATTTAATGATTAAATTGCAAAGCTATAATGATTAATCTTTTGTTCTAAAAATGTAGAGGCTAAAACATGATTCGCAAAACTACACCAAAAAATGTCTTAATGTTTCTTATTTACAGTCTTTAGATACCACCAGACTAGGATTTTAACAAACGCAGCCAAAGAAATCTATGCATAAAATATTTGCTGTGTGTTAGCAAAATGGCATTAAAAATAGTTGTTTAAACCCTACATCAACATCAAGAAAATTCCGTATTTTTGTAGAAACAAGGAGTTTGTCTAGATAAATATTCATTTGTATTACGCAGTAGCGGCAATTACTAATCAACGGTTTTGTACTCACAGCTACAATTAAGCTATAACCACACTGAAGTTCATAATCATGTTGACTGTGCAAGAATAACATGCTGCGTATGTATTTAACCACTTGTTGTCAAGTAACAGTGCGAAGACGGTGCCAGTGCAGCAAAAGCAGGTAAAAAAGCGGAGCACTTACAAATAAAAACCAACAATACTCTAAAGCAGCTCTATACACTTTCTCTTTGCATTTAGCAACACAAAAAGATGTATATTGACAGTAGAAGAGAGTAATACATTGCTGGATAATATACAAAGCACAGGCAGGAAATAAACAAAAAACAAAACAAAAACAACAATCAAAACAAGACCTCACCTTTTCAACGCTGCTCACTGCTTGGAAATAGATGTTATAACCCTTGCGAGGCACTAGAGGAGGGTTCCAAAATCCCTGATATGTCCTATTGTCACCCACAGTGAACGGCAATGCTTCAGGAAGGTTAGAAGGGGGCAGCTCTGCAGCAAAGTAGTAAGGAGAGCCTCCATTGCTTGCACTATTGTAGGCCACAGGCACCTGGTAACAATCAATCCCTCCAGTTTCTCTCTTTGTCCGATGTGGATGCAATTCCTCTACCACAATCTGATATGCACTGCAAAACCAAGAAGGAAAAAAAAAATCTTATGAACAATTCCAAAACTGAAAGGGGCTTATATTAGCAGCTACATGTCTAAAGGCATCCTCTGGTTAACAAATACAGTGGAACCTCATGCTCTCCGAGTGACAGATAGACCGTACCCTTTGTAAAAAAAAATCCACTGAATCAACAATCTTTATATACAAAAGTAACCTTTATACAATTATCCCACAGGATCAGAAACTACAAGTAGTCAGGTATTTAATTTTTCTGAAACTAATATTAGACATGTGATTTTTTGTGTATTCTGCATTCGTTAAGAAACAAATGCTGAATAAAGCCAAAGGCAGCGGCATTTGTTTGTTTTTTGCTGCTGGGCTTGTCTGTTAATGTGCAACACACACAACATAATTTATGCTTACCTGATAATTTAATTTCTTTCATGGCTGTGAGAGTCCACAATCTATTACTCATGGAAATTACTCTTCCCTACCACTAGGAGGAGACAAAGATTCCCAAACCTCAAGGCCTCTATAAAACCCCTCCCACCTCACGCATACCTTAGTCTAACGTATAGCCAAACAAGTGAGGCAGGAAAAAGGAGAGTCCATGATCCATTTCTCATGTGAACTAATACCCAAGCTGTGGAGTCCACAAGTAATAACATAAAGAGAGGGATTTAAAAACAGGGTTTTTTTCACTGAGAAAATAAATCCGAAAACCATTTTTAATAATTCACTTAAAAGAACAGGCATAACCCTAACAGATATAACTGCCTGAAAAACCTTTCTACCAAAGGCTGCTTCAGAGGAAGCAAAAAACTGCTAAATGGAAGAAATTAGTGAAAGTATGTAAATAAGACCAAATATCTACCTTGCAGAATTGATCAACTGAAGCCACATTCTTAAAAACCCAAGAAGTGACAAATGACCTAGTAGAATGAGCCGTAATCTGCTGAGGCAGAGGCTGACCTGTCTCCAAATAAGCTCTGTGAATCTAAAGTTTCAACCAAGAGGCTAAAGAAATAGTAGAGGCCTTCTGACCTTTCCTAGGCCAAGAGAAAACTCTAAAGTATTAACATAACATTTCAATGCCCTAAAAACATCTAGAGAATGCAAAGATTTCTCAGAACCATTCTTAGGACTAGAAATGAACAACAATCTGTCTACCAATGTTTCTGAAGAAACAGCCTTAGGGAAAGAAATAAAATATCCATAAAATAGCCTTATTCTGATGGGAAATCAGATAAGGAGACTTACAAGAAAGAACAGACAATTCAGAAACTCTTCTAACAGAAGATATGGCCAAAAGAAAACAATACTTTCCACGAAAATAGCTTAATGTCCATTTTATGCATAGGCTCAAAAGGAGGGGCCTGCAACACCCTTAACACTAGGTTAAGATTCCAAAGAGGAGAAATAGGCTTGATAACGGGTTTAATTTGGACCAGAGCCCGAAAAAAAACAATGAAAATTAGAATGTTTAGCCATCTATATGAAACACAATTGAAAAAGCAGAAAACTGCCCTTTCAGGGAACTGTCAGATAAACGGTCTTATTCTGAAGAAAGGAACGAAAACGATTAGGAACTCTGGATTTTCCTTTTAGACTTCCTGTCTTGAGGGAAAAAACTCCTTTACCCCCAGAAAAAAGAAGAAAATAATAGAATCTAAACCAGACCCAAGTAACTTCTTTCCTAGAAAAGGAGATAATCTAGATTTAGACACCATATCAGCATTCCAGGATTAAGGCCACAAAGCCCTCCGGGCAAGAATATCTGAAGACATGTTTATGACATTAATTATCATAATATCAAACATAGCATCACAAATAAAATAATTGGCACTCTGAAGCAAACTTAATATTTGCACTAACAGGATCATCAGAAAACTGCTCTGAAAGACTGGACAACCAATAAGTAGAAATGGCAGTTATAAAAGCAAATATAAATAGCTGTCCTGATGATATAACCAAATGTATAAAAAAATCATTCAATGAAAGGATTCTAACCGACTAAAGGGTCCTTAAGGAAGTACCAATTCCAATGGAATAGTAGTACATTTAGCTAGAGTGTAAATGACCCTAACCACTTTGGAAACTGTTTCCCATAACTCTAGAATAGCAGCAGGTAAAGGATATAACTTTTTAAAACTTTGCAGAAGGATTAAAAGAAATCTGGCTTAAACCATTCCCTAGCAATCATGTCAGCGACAACATCAGGCACAGGGAAAAACCTTGGGGAGAAAAACAGTTTATCAAAAGATTTAGCAACGGTAACCCCTAAAGTGACTAAGAGATCTTTAAAAGGAGAACAAATATATTCAACTTTAAACAAGAGAGAGGAAATATCAGGTTTTACTGTAGATGAGAAATCCTCATTCCCAGAGGAACCACACCATCTGAAGATACCACAGTATTCCCTGATGCAGGGCACATAGTACTTGTAGGTAACATCTGAACTGACCTTATACGCTGATTTGAAGGCGGGAGAGCAGCCAAAGCATCAGAAACCGCATCCTTGATAAATGAAATCAAAGCACGAGGCACCATTTCTGCATTAACCTGTAATGAACAAAAAATAAGTGAAACAGTACCCAAAGAAACAGTATTAGATTGGTCTGTATGCATCAACAAATCTAAACATGAGCCACATACATGAGCTAAAGAAGGTGCTTAAGCTTTTTACATAAGCACACCTAATAATGTTCAAAAGGTGTTCAGGAAGCTCAGTTTCTGTGGTAAATTTAGGGACAGAATCTGCTGCTCTATTAAAGTATATAGTAAAGCATTGCAATACTATAAAACCTCTTATAAAAGCTCTTTGAGAAAACCAGAGAAGAGCACAGTAGGAAAACATTACTGTCAAAAAAGCACCAAACGACTGTCAAAAAGGCAAAGAGTGTGCCAATAACCAGACGCATGCATACCCAAGAAAAACGTGTTCTAACCAGACATGCGTACATCAACGCACTAACGCGCGCTAACACGAAAGGCAAAACCCGTTGTGTGAGACTAATCTGTAACTCCTAGAAGGCTTAAGAATGTGCGCTTACCCAATGAGCGTAAACCAGACTTGCACAAACCTGGTGCATGAAAACTGGCCGCCAATCGAAAAAATAAGCGTGCAAAAAAAAATGTGTGAAAATGATCTGTCCCAGGGCCAGATATAAATTACATATAAAGAAAAACTTTTAAACATTTAAATGTACCCATATAATATAGCTAAATGAATATCTATATAATAAAATAAAATCTACTTACCCATAGACACTCGACCACTATCAAACAAGTAGCAGACAGCCAAACCAGTACTGAAAAATATCAGCAGAGTTTATGGAAGAGGAGTATAATGTAGATCTCTAAAGGTAGGCAGAAGACACATCCCTGTAACCGATTACAGAGGGCCTATGAAGGATTTCCCAGGAGGCAAAGCCATTGTATCATAAACCATAGCACAAATACCCTCTTATAAGCACTGTACTTTGAGGGAAACCGGGCCTCAACATAGATTGAAAGCCACTCTTCTCTGAAGAACACATGCACATCTTCATTCTTCAACCACCACCAGCGGTAAAGACTAAGGTATTTGTGAGGAGAAAGGGGATTTAGAGAGTTCTTGGGGTTTGGGGATCTTTGCCTCCTCCTAGTTGTAGAGAAGAGTAATTCCCATGAGTAATAGATTGTGGACTCTCACCACTTGCATGAAATAAATATAGATTTGCACATATATTTCTGTGTTGCACTATTGCACAAATAAATCTGGTGCAGAAAAGAGCTGAATGCTGCTGCTTATGGTCAGATTCTGCATCTGTTTCTCAAAGGATAAACCCAAAAAAGCCTCCTTAATACCATGACCTTTATTGACCTTACAATAGCAAAAATCATCAGAGACTACCAAACCACATTTTTATTTTTTAAAACTAATCCCTTACATGAAGAAAACCCTCATAACAATTTCTTAGAAACATTGATTGGTACATCCCAATTATCCAAAATGAAACTAAAATTTAAAAATTGTAGTTATGACCCACAAATTCTATGGAAACAACTGAAGGAAAAGCAAAGATTTATTAAGGGACAGCTTCTTACACAATGTGAGCTAGGATCCCTTATTGCCATTTGATGAGATGCTACCACCAAGTGTAAGATACAGGAGAGAATGGAAACTTAGAGACCCGGTAATATGTTACAATAACACAAATCTTACAGGCACCTGCAATATCTGTTGGCCCAGTAGAGTAGACTCAGCCTTTAATCCTTCTGTTACCGGTTAATTGGCTTCCATTAAGTGGTTTACTAATAGCTATTTATCTGCTAATAATCAAGGCCAGTATACAAAGTACTTCAAGTAAAGTTGGGTGGGGAGACATGCCCTACATAAATAATACCTTTATAAAAGGGACAGGAAACACCAACATTTTATTTTGTGTTTCGGAAAGAACATACAATTTGAAACAATTTTCCAATTTACTTCTCTTAATAAATTTGGTTCATTCTCTTGTTATCTTTTGCTGAAGGAACATTGGCAGCTAGCTGAACACATCTAGTTAGCCATCCACAAAAGACAAATATGTGCAGGCACCATTAACCAGCTAGCTCCCAGTCGTATTTTCTCAACCAGGGATACTAAAAGAACAAAATACATTTGAAAATAGAAGTGAATTTAAGTGTCCCTTTCTTTCCCTTTAATATTTTTGTTATTTAGAAGTGTAATAATTTCTGTGATTTATTTAACCATAGAATTTCAAAACAGCTCGCAATGAGTCCACAATAGTTGTCCGAAACCACAAATCAATTATCAACACAGCAGCTGCCTTAAACCTCCCTGCACATTACTTTGCACTGTAAAATATTTAGAAACAATTTTATTTTTTGCATAGAAATATCTGATTACAGTACAATTGCATTCAATGCTGCTTCATAAAAACATTTAAATCCTATCAATACCACATATTTAAAGATATTCATCATTATTGTATCTAGTTTAACCCCTTAATGACCGAGGACGTGCAGGGTACGTCCTCAAAAAAAAGGCAGTTAATGCCTGAGGACGTACCCTGCACGTCCTCGGTGTGGAAAGCAGCTGGAAGCGATCCTGCTCGCTTCCAGCTGCTTTCCGGTTATTGCAGTGATGCCTCGATATGGAGGCATCCTGCAATAACCATACATGGCCATCCGATGCAGAGAGAGCCACTCTGTGGCCCTCTCTGCACCGGACATCGATGGCCGGTATCGTTGGTGGGTGGGAGCCGACTTGGGAGGCGGGTGGGCGGCCATCGGTGTGCTGTGTTAGGTCACGGGGGGTGGGATCGGGGGCGGCACCGCCGGGGGCGCGCACGGACGCGCGCGCGTGCACGGAGGGTGGCGGGCGGGCGCGTGCACGGGGCGGGAGCGGGTGGGAACCGCTACACTACGGAAATTTTTTTAAGTAATAATTGGCCTAATCTTGTTTGTGCAAAAGCACAAAAAGAGATCGTGGAGGGGTGGGGGGTTGGTTTTGTGTGGGGGGAAGCTACACTACAGAAATGCTTACAAAATGAAAAATAAAGACATTTTTTCTTCTAAACTGGGTACTGGCAGACAGCTGCCAGTACCCAAGATGGCGCCTATCAAGTTAGAGTGGGAGGGTTATAGAGCTGTTTGGGGGGGATCAGTGAGGTTGGGGGCTAAGGGGGGATCGTACACAGCAGCATATGTAAATATGCTTTTTAGAAAGAAAAAAAAAATATAGCTTTTATTTTAGTACTGGCAGACTTTCTGCCAGTACTTAAGATGGCGGGGACAATTGTGGGGTGGGGGAGGGAAGAGAGCTGTTTGGGAGGGATCAGGGGGTCTGATGTTTCAGGTGGGAGGCTGAGCTCTACACTAAATCTAATATTAACCCTGCAAGCTACCTAATTAACCCCTTCAATGCTAGCCATAATACACGTGTGATGCGCAGCGGCATTTAGCGGCCTTCTAAATACCAAAAAGCAACGCCAAAGCCATATATGTCTGCTATTTCTGAACAAAGGGGATCCCAGAGAAGCATTTACAACCATTTGTGCCATAACTGCACAAGCTGTTTGTAAATGATTTCAGTGAGAAACCTAAAATTGTGAAACATTTTACGTTTTTTTTTAATTTGATCGCATTTGGCGGTGAAATGGTGGCATGAAATATACCAAAATGGGCCTAGATCAATACTTGGGGTTGTCTACTACACTAAACTAAAGCTAAAATTACCCCAAAAAGCTCCCTACATGCTCCCTAATTAACCCCTTCACTGCTGGGCATAATACACGTGTGGTGCGCAGTGCCATTTAGTGGCATTCTAATTACCAAAAAGCAACACCAAAGCCATATAAGTCTGCTATTTCTGAACAAAGGGGATCCCAGAGAAGAATTTACAACCATTTGTGCCATAATTGAACAAGCTGTTTGTAAATAATTTCAGTGAGAAACCTAAAGTTTGTGAAAAAATTTGTGAAAAAGTGAACGATTTTTTTTATTTGATCGCATTTGGCGGTGAAATGGTGGCATGAAATATACCAAAATGGGCCTAGATCAATACTTTGGGTTGTCTACTAAAAAAAAATATATACATGTCAAGGGATATTCAGGTATTCCTGAAAGATATTAGTGTTCTAATGTAACTAGCGCTAATTTTGAAAAAAAAATGGTTTGGAAATAGCAAAGTGCTACTTGTATTTATGGCCCTATAACTTACAAAAAAAGTAAAGAACATGTAAACATTGGGTATTTCTAAACTCAGGACAAAATTTAGAAACTATTTAGCATGGGTGTTTTTTGGTGGTTGTAGAAATGTAACAGATTTTGGGGGTCAAAGTTAGAAAAAGTGTTTTTTTTTTCAATTTTTCCTCATATTTTATAATTTTTGTATAGTAAATTATAAGATATGATGAAAATAATGGTATCTTTAGAAAGTCCATTTAATGGCGAGAAAAACGGTATATAATATGTGTGGGTACAGTAAAGGAGTAAGAGGAAAATTACAGCTAAACACAAACACCGCAAAAATGTAAAAATAGCCTTGGTCCCAAACGGACAGAAAATGGAAAAGTGCTGCGGTCATTAAGGGGTTAAAAACATTTCAAACCATCCTGACCAAAATCTATACTAAAAGAAACCTAATTTGTACCAATTTAGCATCAAGGTATTCCAATAATCTAAAAAAGTAATTTACTGAAAACTGATAAAACTCTTGGCCTGAAAGATTTAAACATTTTGTTAAAATTTTTCTTTGAAATTATACATGGGAAGCTTAGACTCCCAGGCCCAGCATAATGGCTGACTGTAGGCGCTGCTTAAGGTACCAATTTACAGTTGTCATATCATTAGACGCATAGTGAGCTGACAGGCTTCTCAACCTCCTGACCCTGCTGTGGCTTCCACGTTATCTTGACTCAAAGCTATGCACATCTAAAATGTAAGTGACATGCTGTAATACACAGGCACAGATGGACACAAATCTGTCCACTGTACCGAAATAGATTGCCTTGCATGGCTACAGTTGTTCAATGCAAAATCCTTACAAATATTCAAAGCAGATGGTTATAGGCCGGCATTGTCTAGAACTCACAAAACTTACAGAAAATGGGGCAGTACTATAATCAGTGTGTGTTAGCAACTCATTCCTATTTATTGTCTGCTTCTAACATTTATATTTAAAATAAAGCAGAAATAAAAATAGTGTAAAAGATGCAGATTTCCATTTTTTAAACAACTTTTACCTTTGTGTTGAAATTGTGCTTTAACCCAAGCTCCAAAATGCAAAATTTATATTTGCTTTTTAGCCCCTCTAGCGAGCGTGGGACCAACGCAATTCTTACACAAAAGCAAGAAGTGTTTAAAGTGATCTTAATAGCCACAAAACCACTAACATTTAAAGGGGCGACAAAGTCATTTTAATTATGCACAATTTTTAGCATGATTAAATAGTGCTCTTTCGTATACATGATAAATGTTTTTACAACTTGCAGCCCCCTTTAATGGGACATGACAGTGCAAAAAAAAATAAAAAAAAATGTTCCTCTGAGCTTACTAATAACTATCACCTAGATTACGAGTTTTTGTCGGTAAGGCTGTGTGGGGCTAACGAGCCCTTTTTTCTTACCGCTCACTTAAGCCAACGCTGGTATTACGAGTTTTCTTCAAGCCGGCGTTAGCCTCAGAAAAGTGAGCGTTGAGCAAAACTTAGCTCCACATCTCACTGTAATACCAGCGTTGCTTACAGTAGCGGTAAGCTGGCAAAACGTGCTCGTGCACGATTTCCCCATAGGAAACAATGGGGCTGAGCTGGCTGAAAAAAAAACTAACACCTGCAAAAAAGCAGCGTTCAGCTCCTAACGCAGCCCCATTGTTTCCTATGGGGAAATGAATTGTATGTTTGCACCTAACACCCTAACATGAACCCCGAGTCTAAACACCCCTAATCTTACACTTATTAACCCCTAATCTGCCGCCCCCGCTATCATTGACACCTACATTATAATATTAACCCCTAATCTGCCGCTCCGGACACCGCCGCCACCTACATTATACTTATGAACCCCTAATCTACTGCCCCCAACATCGCCGACACCTACATTATAGTTATTAACCCCTAATCTGTGCCCCCCCCCAACGTTGCCGCAACTATATTAAATGTATTAACCCCTAATCTATCGCCGCCACTATAATAAATTTATTAACCCCTAAACCTAAGTCTAACCCTAACACCCCCCCTAACTTAAATATAATTTAAAATAATCTAAATAAATTTACTACAATTAAATAAATTATTCCTATTTAAAACTAAATACTTACCTATAAAATAAACCCTAAGATAGCTACAATAAAACTAAAAGTTACATTGTAGCTAGTTTAGGATTTATATTTATTTTACAGGCAACTTTGTATTTATTTTAACTAGGTACAATAGTTATTAAATAGTTATTAACTATTTAATAACTTCCTAGTTAAAATAAATACAAATTTACCTGTAAAATAAACCCTAACCTAAGTTACAATTACACCTAACACTACACTATAATTAAACTAATTACCTAAACTACCTACAATTAATTACAATTAAATAAACTAAATTACGAAAAAAAACAAACACTAAATTACAGAAAATAAAAAAAGAATTACAAGAATTTTAAACTAATTACACCTAATCTAATCCCCCTAATAAAATAAAAAAGCCCCCCAAAATAATAAAATTCCCTACTCTATACTAAATTACAAATAGCCCTTAAAAGGGCCCTTTGTGGGGCATTGCCTCAAAGTAATCAGCTCTTTTACCTGTAAAAAAAACAAAACAATACCCCCCAACATTAAAACCCACCACCCACACACCCAACCCTACTCTAAAACCCACCCAATCCCCCCTTAAAAAACCTAACACTACCCCCTTGAAGATCACACTACCTTGAGACGTCTTCACCCAGCCGGGCACAAGTGGTCCTCCAGAGGGTCCGAAGTCTTCATCCTATCCAGCCAGAAGAGGACCTCCAGACCGGCAGAAGTCTTCATCCAGGCGGCATCTTCTATCTTCATCCTTGCGGAGCGGAGCGGGTCCATCTTCAAGACATCCGACGTGGAGCATCCTCTTCATCCGACGGCCGACGACTGAATGACTGGTCCTTTAAGTGATGTCATCCAAGATGGAGTCTCTTCAATTCCGATTGGCTGATAGAATCCTATCAGCCAATCGGAATTAAGGTAGGAAAAATCCTATTGGCTGATGCAATCAGCCAATAGGATTGACCTCGCATTCTATTGGCTGATTGGAACAGCCAATAGAATGCAAGCTCAATCCTATTGGCTAATTGGATCAGCCAATAGGATTTTTCCTACCTTAATTCCGATTGGCTGATAGGATTCTATCAGCCAATCGGAATTGAAGAGACGCCATCTTGGATGACGTCACTTAAAGGACCAGTCATTCAGTCATCGGCCGTCGGATGAAGAGGATGCTCCACGTCGGATGTCTTGAAGATGGACCCACTCCGGAAGGATGAAGATAGAAGATGCCGCCTGGATGAAGACTTCTGCAGGTCTGGAGGTCCTCTTCTGGCCGGATAGGATGAAGACTTCGGACCCTCTGGAGGACCACTTGTGACTGGCTGGGTGAAGACGTCTCAAGGTAGGGTGATCTTCAAGGGGGTAGTGTTAGGTTTTATTAAGGGGGGATTGGGTGGGTTTTAGAGTAGGGTTGGGTGTGTGGCTGGTGGGTTTTAATGTTGGGGGGTACTGTATTTTCTTTTACAGGTGAAAGAGCTGATTACTTTGGGGCAATGCCCCGCAAAAAGCCCTTTTAAGGGCTATTTGTAATTTAGTATAGGGTAGGGAATTTTATTATTTTGGGGGCTTTCTATTTTATTAGGGGGATTAGATTAGGTGTAATTAGTTTAAAATTCTTGTAATTCTTTTTTATTTTCTGTAATTTAGTTTATTTTATTTAATTGTAATTAATTGTAGGTAGTTTAGGTAATTAGTTTAATTGTAGTGTTAGGTGTAATTGTAACTTAGGCTAGGGTTTATTTTACAGGTACTTTTGTACTTATTTTAGCTAGGTAGTTTTTAAATAGTTAATTAATAGTTAACTATTTAATAACTATTCTACCTAGTTAAAATAAATACAAAGTTGCCTGTAAAATAAAAATAAACCCTAAGATGGCTACAATGTAATTACTAATTATATTGTAGCTATCTTAGGGTTTATTTTATAGGTAAGTATTTAGTTTTAAATAGGATTAATTTATTTAATTGTAGTAATTTAATTTAATTTTATTTAAATTATATTTAAGTTAGGGGGGTTAGGGTTAGCTTTAGGGGTTAATAAATTTAATATAGTAGCGGGGACGTTGGGGGCGGCAGATTAGGGGTTAATAAATGTAGGTAGGTGTCGGCGATGTTAGGGACGGCAGATTAGGGGTTAATAAAATTTAACTAGTGTTTGCGAGGCGGGAGTGCAGCGGTTTAGGGGTTAATACATTTATTAAAGTGGCGGCGATGTCCGGTCGGCAGATTTGGGGTTAAATAATTTTATTATAGTGTTTGCGATGGGGGGGGGGTCTCGGTTTAGGGTTAATAGGTAGTTTATGGGTGTTAGTGTACTTTTTAGCACTTTAGTTAAGAGTTTTATGTTACGGCGTTAGCCCATAAAACTCTTAACTACTGACTTTTAAATGAGGTAGGAGTCTGGACAGGAGAGGGTCTACCGCTCACTTTTTCAGGTGATCGTAATACCGGCGTTGGGAAAATCCCATTAAAAAGATAGGATACGCAATTGACGTAAGGGGATTTGCGGTATGCTAAAATTGCGGAAAAAAATTGAGCGGTAGACCCTCTCCTGCCTGATTCGTAATACCAGTGGGCGTTAAAAAGCAGCGTTGGGACCCCTCAACGCTGCTTTTTAAGGCTAACGCAAGACTCGTAATCTAGCCGTATGTTTTTAACCTCTTCAACTGCACCGAGAGCTAGATAACAAGAAGCATATGTGCTCGCCCCCCAATCATCAGCTGGCTCCCAGTAATGCATTGCTGCTCCCAATCCTATCTAGATATGCTTTACGACAACAACAAAGGATACTTAAAAGAACAAAGTACATTTGATAAGAAAAGTTAAATGAAAAGTCTCTTAAAACTGCATGCTCTATCTAAACCATGAAAGTTTAATTTAAATTAATAGCCCTTAAAGTATTTCTCCGCCTGATAAAGCAGCTGATTTCGATGTTCTCAGATCAGGGTTCATTTTAATATACCTATAAGCATGGATCTATGGTTATGATTTACTGGGTCTGTGCAGATCTTCTGACATCTTTCAATTAGTAATCCTAAAACAAATATATGCAGCAAACATACAAAACATCACTATTTAATTACAGTAAAAACAAACACGACTTCCTGTCGTTAATGCAGCTCAGATAGGTAGTTTCCGAATTTCCAGCATTTTTGCTCTCATAAAGGAAGGACTGGAGCTGGAAATGCATATGAGGTGACTGCCCTCAACCATCTGATACTAAATCCTGCATTTCAGCATCTGTAAAGGACTGCATTATGCTGAGCTTCAGAAATGAGCGTTACAAGCTTAGTGCAACCAAGGGTATAGCTTGTCAAACAAGGACAAACATTTGTAGTTGTGTTCAGATAATTTATTATTGATGAGAGTGATTGAATTATATTCAGTACGATACCTTTGATGTTTCTAAATTATTTATCTGAACACAGTGCTTCAACACATTGATTAAGATACTGGTATATTAGAATAGGTGGTTTTAAGCATTAAACAAGTACAAATAAAATCTAATGTTTGTGATTTTAAAGCAGACCTATGTATTCTTGGGACTTACAGTCACTGGTCCAAGATTCCTTCAATATGAAAAATATTACCGATGACAATGTCTAATTTTTAACGATCATCTCTCTGTCTATATATAATATAAAGTGTGTTACTGCAAATGCTGGAAAACGTAAATTGTTGCGGTTTCTTTAATAAAGCCATAAAACCCAACATGGTACAACATTTACACCTATTACAGCCTTAACACTTCCTGCACAACTTTCTTGCTTGCCAAAACGGGAACATTGAAATGCTCTATAATACAAAGATCAGCAAAGGTTATTGAAATTTATTAAATTTATATTTATGAATCATACCATTACAACATCAAAAAAAACAACTAATTCAGACGATCAGAACATAGATGAACAGCTTCTTAAAGAAGAGACCTTGCGGGGCATGGTCGCACATGCGAGCCTGCTTCCCGCAATGTAAGAAGCAACGGTCATTAGACAGCTGCTTCTTACACCCTACGCCACCTCTGAGGTGGCGAGGGAAAATCACAGAGAGCGATTGGTCGTACGAGAGAAGAGGCCAGCATTACACACTCACTTGAGCATGTATGGATACATACGGGCAGCAGATCCTGTTCGTCTGCTGCCCGTATTTAGCGAAGGTACCGGACAACTTCTCCAGTTGAGAAGCTTGCCCGCTCGCTCCTTCGTACATGGGGCCCTTAGAACAGTTTTTTTGTTTTTGTTTCTATCATTCATATGAAAGAGTAGAATTTAAACAGGGATTCTTTTACCGGAAAAAAAATCTGTATACACTTTATGCTTCCCTGTTAATGCCCATTGGCTGTTCAGTACAAATGCGGTAAGCCAAATGAGCATTAACAGGAAGTATCTATCAGCCAATTATCCTCAGCAGGAAGTACATAACTGATATTGCTATATTAGTTTCAATTTCAATTTAACCAGCTTTTTCCTCACAATTTTTTTTTTAAAGTCCACGTACAAGGTTATCCTGGAAGAAACTTGATTCCTCCTGCTCTGACAATGTTCCCCATTTCTGAGCATTGGTTTTTTCAGCAGCACAATGCTCCATGCCACACAGCCAGGTCATTTGAGGTGTGGATGGAGGACAACCAGATCAAGACACTGTAATGGCCAGCCCAATCTCTAGATCTGAACCCCATTGAAAACCTCTGAAATGTGATCAAGAGGAAGATGGATGTCACAAGCCATCAAATAAAACCCTAGCTGCTTGAATTTTTGCTCTAGGAGTGGTATAAAGTCACGGAACAGCAATGTGAGAGACTGGTGAAGAGCATGCCAAGACGCAAGAAAGATGCGATTGAAAATAAGGGTTATTCCACCAAATATTGATTTTTGAACTCTTGCTAAGGTAAAACATTAGGATTGTGTTTATTCAAGGTCTGAAAACACTATTTTTCTTGTTGTTGTTATTTTGACCAGTTGACACTTTCTGCAAATAAATGCTCTAATTGACAATATTTTTATTTGGAATTTGGGAGCAATATTGTCAGTAGTTTATAGAATAAAATAAAAATGTTCATTTTACTCAAACACATTCCTATAAATAGCAACACCAGAGAAATTGATCATTTTGCAGTGGTTTCTTATTTTTTTTCCAGAGCTGTAAGTGCAGCAGGTCAAACAGCTGCCTACACATCATCATTCCCTCCTGTGCATGTTCTAAAAACTGTATGTGACTTTTATGTCCCTTTAATAAAACATGTCAAAAGTCTGAAGATGTTCATCCAGTAAACAATACTGCTGCCCCCTATTATATTACTGTGGTCATTGCTTTTTTTTGTAAAATGTATCCGGTGTTAAATAGATGCGCAATACCCTGGCTAATTTGATGGTTGTCAATAAAATAGAAATCAAAAGAATATATATAAATGGTTAAGTGAATAAGTAAAATCATGCTGTCTGCTGTTTACCTAATATCCAAAACAACACTTTGTCAAGCTGAGTGGGAGAGCCTTCTGACATTAATGTGGCAGGAATATTGCTTTGCAACAACTTCCTTACAGGCTGTTAGGAAACCTGCCAAGGCATTCCTGCCAAAGCATTTAATTTCTCTATTTTATGTACCTGATAGGAGCCCCTTTGGCCTGGGCAGGTCTCAGCAGTACTGTGATTGTGGTGGCAGTTTCATTGAGAGATGCATCAACACCTTCGTAATCGGGCAACGTGGGAGCTAGACAGAAAAGAAAAATCAAGCAAATATAAAAGCAAATAACAAGGAAAACTAAATAATGGTTAGTTCACAAATTTTAACACCAAAATATGTTTTTTAATTTACTACTAAAGTAAGCAAATTAATTTAAATGGAATTACTATTCTAAAAAAAAAAGGGAGGCTGTCTGAAATTTTTTTACAGAATTAACCTAATTCAGGGTTATTTATTATTATTCATTGCATAAAATGGGAAGAAAGGTCCTGCAATCCCCGCTTCTATGGTCCGTCTGTTCCTGGCAATCTCTCCAATTATCTCACAGAAAAGAAAACAATATATATACATGTGACAACGCAAAGCCCAATTGTTTCAATATAAACTATTGTTCATTTCCCTGTAGCATCAATTTTAAAGAAATAAATGTCAGTACACATTAAAGCCAAGTAGGATTTCTTCCCATAAGGTTTTTAATCTAAATGGATTTTAATGCTATTCTATATACTATAGTTTGCCAAGCAATGTGTTCAAAACAGAATAGGGTTAACATGATGTGTAATATGCTTTTTTTCCACCCCAAAAAATTGTGAAAGTGCATGTTTGATATCAGGAATCAAAAGTACAGGGAAAAAATTACAACTACATGTCTGTGTTTACAGGCATGATGATATAATAGCTTCTGCTCTAGACAGAAAAGTAAATGGAATAAAACAATAGTAATAAGGTGGTGCATGTTTACTATTAATGACGGTGCTCACTATATAGAATTTCAAGTCAAATTTGACAAAAATATGCTTCTACTTCCCTTGAATTGCTTCAGATCTAAATAATTTATTTTATGTATTATTGTAACGATTTAACTGAAATCCAAAACGGAACAATATCCATCTGACAAACATTTTATCTTCGGCATCTAAACAATATCTTTAGGGTTGAATCAAAACTGACTAATGTGTATATATTGTTATGTTATACTAGAAATCCCTCTTTAAAAAAGTAAATAGCACAGCTCTGCTTTCCTCAGCAGATCTGAATGAGGTCGCAAAAATACCTCACAGAAATAGTCTCAAATCTGCAAGCGAGCAAGTTTTGATATTTAGGTCAGATCTCATCAAAGCTTGATCCTCTGTGTAAAACATAGGTTCAGCTTTTTTCACACATTTGCTATCTTCATGCAATGTAAGGGATAATATTTTGATAAGTGATGAACAGGGTAATCACAAATGGAGTCTGATAACCATTGGGATTGCGGTGCAAAGAAAGCAAAACAGGCTACATATAGCAGGTTTTTTTGTGTGTGATTTCTTGGTCCTTTGCACATTCATCTTTTGTATCATTTCTTACATCAAAAGTCATATTCTAAAATAAAATTTCTTGTTATATATTCTATAAAGTGTTAAGTGCAAATAATTATAGTTGTGTGATAAATTAACTACAGATAATACCATAATGAAAACATAATTTATGTAAGAACTTACCTGATAAATTCATTTCTTTCATATTGGCAAGAGTCCATGAGCTAGTGACGTATAAGATATACAATCCTACCAGGAGGGGCAAAGTTTCCCAAACCTTAAAATGCCTATAAATACACCCCTCACCACACCCAGAATTCAGTTTAACGAATAGCCAAGAAGTGGGGTGATAAAGAAAGGAGTAAAAAGCATCAACAAAGGAATTTGGAAATAATTGTGCTTTATACAAAAAATCATAACCACCATAAAAAGGGTGGGCCTCATGGACTCTTGCCAATATAAAAGAAATGAATTTATCAGGTAAGTTCTTACATAAATTATGTTTTCTTTCATGTAATTGGCAAGAGTCCATGAGCTAGTGACGTATGGGATAGTAATACGCAAGATGTGGAACTCCACACAAGAGTCACTAGAGAGGGAGGGATAAAATAAAAAAACATAATTTATGCTTACCTGATAAATTTATTTCTCTTGTAGTGTATCCAGTCCACGGATCATCCATTACTTGTGGGATATTCTCCTTCCCAACAGGAAGTTGCAAGAGGATCACCCACAGCAGAGCTGCTATATAGCTCCTCCCCTCACTGCCATATCCAGTCATTCGACCAAAACAAGCCGAGAAAAGGAGAAACCATAGGGTGCAGTGGTGACTGTAGTTTAATTAAAATTTAGACCTGCCTGAAAAGGACAGGGCGGGCCGTGGACTGGATACACTACAAGAGAAATAAATTTATCAGGTAAGCATAAATTATGTTTTCTCTTGTTAAGTGTATCCAGTCCACGGATCATCCATTACTTGTGGGATACCAATACCAAAGCTAAAGTACACAGATGATGGGAGGGACAAGGCAGGAACTTAAACGGAAGGAACCACTGCCTGTAGAACCTTTCTCCCAAAAACAGCATCAGAAGAAGCAAAAGTATCAAATTTGGAAAATTTGGAAAAAGTATGAAGGGAAGACCAAGTTGCAGCCTTGCAAATCTGTTCAACAGAGGCCTCATTTTTAAAGGCCCAGGTGGAAGCCACAGCTCTAGTAGAATGAGCTGTAATCCTTTCAGGAGGCTGCTGTCCAGCAGTCTCATAGGCTAAACGGATTATACTCCGAAGCCAAAAAGAAAGAGAGGTTGCCGAGGCCTTTTGACCTCTCCTCTGTCCAGAGTAAACAACAAACAGGTTAGATGTTTGGCGAAAATCTTTAGTAGCCTGTAAGTAAAACTTCAAGGCACGGACTACGTCTAGATTATGCAAAAGACGTTCCTTCTTTGAAGAAGGATTAGGACATAATGATGGAACAACAATCTCTTGATTGATATCCTTGTTAGAAAACACCTTAGGTAAAAACCCAGGTTTTGTAAGCAGAACAACTTTATCTGAATGAAAGATCAGATAAGGAGAATCACAATGTAAGGCAGATAACTCAGAGACTCTTCGAGCCGAGGAAATAGCCATCAGAAAAAGAACTTTCCATGAAAGAAGTTTGATATCAATCGAATGAAGGGGTTCAAACGGAACCCCTTGAAGAACTTTAAGAACCAAGTTTAAGCTCCATGGAGGAGCAACAGGTTTAAACACAGGCTTAATTCTAACTAAAGCCTGACAAAATGCCTGAACGTCTGGAACTTCTGCCAGACGCTTGTGTAAAAGAATAGACAGAGCAGAAATCTGTCCCTTTAAAGAACTAGCTGATAATCCTTTGTCCAAACCCTCTTGGAGGAAGGACAATATCCTAGGAATCCTAACCCTACTCCATGAGAAATTCTTGGATTCACACCAATGAAGATATTTACGCCACTCTCCTCTTACTACGTCCATCTTTGTTGAGAGTTGCAAGAGAATGACTGGATATGGCAGTGAGGGGAGGAGCTATATAGCAGCTCTGCTGTGGGTGATCCTCTTGCAACTTCCTGTTGGGAAGGAGAATATCCCACAAGTAATGGATGATCCGTGGACTGGATACACTTAACAAGAGAAACAGCCATTTTTCTCTAAAAAAAATAATCCACAACCCAAAATATAAGTTTATTCTCATAAATAAAAGGAAAAACTTAAATCATAAGCAGAAGAATCAAACTGAAACAGCTGCCTGAAAAACCTTTCTACCGAAAACTGCTTCCGAAGAAGCAAATACATCAAAACAGTAGAATTTAGTAAATGTATGCAAAGAAGACCAAGTCGCTGCTTTGCAAATCTGATCAACTGAAGCTTCATTCTTAAAAGCCCACGAAGTGGAGACTGATCCAGTAGAATGAGCTGTAATTCTCTGAGGCGGGGCTTGACCCGACTCCAAAGAAGCTAGATGAATCAAAAGCTTTAACCATGATGCCAAGGAAACGGCAGTAGCTTTCTGACCTTTCCTAGAACCAGAAAAGATAACAAATAGACTAGAAGTCTTCCTGAAACCTTTAGTAGCTTCAACATATTTCAGAGCTCTCACCACATCAAAAGAATGTAAAGATCTCTCCAAAGAATTCTTAGGATTAGGACATAAGGAAGGGAGAATAATGTCTCTATAAATGTTGTTAGAATTCACAACCTAAGAATTTAAATGAAGTCTGCAAAACTGCCTTATCCTGATGAAAAATCAGAAAAGGAGATTCACAAGAGAGCAGATAATGCAGAAACTCTTCTAGCAGAAGAGATGGCCAAAAGAAACACTTTCCAAGAAAGTATTTTAATGTCTAAAGAATGCATAGGCCTATATTTATCAATGTCTGGCAGACCTGTTCTGACAGTGCGGATAAGGTCCGCCAGACCTCGCTGAATACGGAGAGCAATACGCTCTCCGTATTCAGCATTGCACCAGCAGCTCACAAGAGCTGATGGTGCAACGCCGCCCCCTGTAGACTCGCGGCCAATGGGCCGCCAGCAGGGGGGTGTCAATCAACCCGATCGTACTCGATCGGGTTGATTTCCGGCAATGTCTGTCCGCCTGCTCAGAGCAGGCGGACAGGTTATGGAGCAGCGGTCTTTGTGACCGCTGCTTCATAACTGTTGTTTCTGGTGAGCCTGCAGGCTCGCCAGAAACACAGGGCATCAAGCTCCATTCGGAGCTTGATAGATAGGCCCCATAGGCTCAAATGGAGGAGCCTGTAAAGCCTTCAAAACCAAATTAAGACTCCAAGGAGGAGAGATTGATTTAATAACAGGCTTGATACGAACCAAAGCCTGAACAAAACAGTGAATGTCAGGAAGCTTAGCAATCTTTCTGTGAAATAAAACAGAAAGAGCAGAGATGAGTCCTTTCAAGGAATTTGCAGACAAACCCTTATCCAAACCATCCTGAAGAAACTGTAAAATTCTAGGAATTCTAAAAGAATGCCAAGAGAATTTATGAGAAGAACATGATGAAATATAAGTCTTCCAAACTCGATAATAACTTTCTAGAAACAGATTTACGAGCCTGTAACATAGTATTAATCACCGAGTCAGAGAAACCTCTATGACTAAGCACTAGGGGTTCAATATAAATAGGCTTTCCTTAGATAAGACTCAAGTTTCCTATCTAAAGGATCTTTAAAAGAAGTACTATCTTCCATAGGAATAGTAGTACGTCTAGCAAGAGTAGAGATAGCCCCATCAACTTTTGGGATCTTTTCCCAAAACTCCAAAGTAACTGCTGGCAAAGGATACAATTTTTTAAACCTTGAAGAAGGAATAAAAGATGTACCAGGACTATTCCATTGCTTAGAAATAATATCAGAAATAGCATCAGGAACTGGAAAAACTTCTGGAGTAACCACAGGAGGTTTATAAACAGAATTTAAACGTTTACTAGTTTTAATATCAAGAGGGCTAGACTCCTCAATATCCAATGTAATCAACACTTCTTTTAACAAAGAACCAATGTACTCTATTTTAATAGGTAGATTTGTCAGTGTCTATATCTGAGGAAGGATCTTCTGAATCAGATAGATCCTTATCAGAGGAGGATAATTCAGTATGTTGTCGGTCATTTGAAATTTCATCAAATTTATGAGATGTTTTAAAAGACCTTTTACGTTTGTTAAAAGGCGGGATGGCAGACAGAGCCTTCTGAATAGAATCAGCAATAAAATCTTTTAAATTCACAGGTATATCTTCTACATTAGATGTTGAAGGAACAACAACAGGCAATGCACTAATACTGATGGACACATTCTCTGCATGTAAAAGCTTATCATGGCAACTATTACAAACCACAGCTGGAGAAATAATCTCCTCAAGTTTACAACAAATGCACTTAGCTTTGGTAGAACTGTTATCAGGCAGCAGGGTTCCAACAGTGATTTCTGAGACAGGATCAGATTGAGACATCTTGCAAATGTAAGAGAAAAAACAACCTAGAAAGCAAAATTATCAATTTCCTTATATGGCAGTTTCAGGAATGGGGAAAAAATGCAAACAGCATAGCTCTCTGATAGAGAAAAAAGGCAAGAGGCATATAGGAATGGGGTTTTAAATAATTAAAATATTTGGCGCCAAGTATGACGCACAACACAAACAGAATTTTTTTTGGCGCTAACATCCAGAAATGACACACCCGCATCATCAAAGACGCAACCTTGTGAAAGGACTCAGTGTCGACTAGGACGCCGGAAACTACAAATTTTGCGTCATCGAACGTAAATGACGCACTATACTCTGGGATTTTGCGCCCTCGCGAGCCTAATGTTGCCTACGAATTAAAAAGAACAGTCAATTGAAAAAGAGACTATACCCCAGGTAAGATAAAAAAAAATCCCCAAAAAATTGATTTCCCAGATATGAAACTGACAGTCTGCAAAAGGAAATATACTGAAAACCTGAATCATGGCAAATAAGTACAATACATATATTTAGAACTTTATATAAATACATAAAGTGCCAAACCATAGCTGAGAGTGTCTTAAGTAATGAAAACATACTTACCAAAAGACACCCATCCACATATAGCAGATAGCCAAACCAGTACTGAAACGGTTATCAGTAGAGGTAATGGAATATTAGAATATATTGTCGATCTGAAAAGGGAAGTAGGAGATGAATCTCTACGACCAATAACAGAGAACCTATTAAATAGATCTCCCGTGAGGCAAACCAATGCATTCAATAGGTGATACTCCCTTCACATCCCTCTGACATTCACTGTACTCAGAGAGGAATCGGGCTTCAAAATGCTGAAAAGCGCATATCAACGTAGAAATCTTAGCACAAACTTACTTCACCACCTCCATAGGAGGCAAAGTTTGTAAAACTGAATTGTGGGTGTGGTGAGGGGTGTATTTATAGGCATTTTGAGGTTTGGGAAACTTTGCCCCTCCTGGTAGGATTGTATATCCCATACGTCACTAGCTCATGGACTCTTGCCAATTACATGAAAGAAATAACATTTTATGCTGAGCATCCAAATACTGAAGTGTCTACACATTTAGCAATCACCACTACACCCTCTGAGGCAAGTGTTCATGCACAAAAATGTTAACCCAGCTCAAACAAGAAAAAATAAATTAATTTATATACACTGCTCCAAAAAATAAAGGGAACACTAAAATAACACATCCTAGATCTGAATGAATTAAATATTCTAATGAAATACTTTGTTCTTTACATAGTTGAATGTGCTGACAACAAAATCACACAAAAATTAAAAAAATGGAAATCAAATGTTTCAACCCATGGAGTTCTGGACTTGGAGCCACACTCAAAATTAAAGTGGAAAAACACACTACAGGCTGATCCAACGTTGATGTAATGTCCTTAAAACAAGTCAAAATAAGGCTCATTTGTGTGTGTGGCCTCCACGTGCCTGTATGACCTCCCTACAATGCCTGTGCATGCTCCTGATGGTCTCCTGAGGGATCTCCTCCCAAACCTGGACTAAAGCATCTGCCAAATCCTGGATAGTCTGTGGTGCAACGTGACGTTGGTGGATGGAGCAAGACATGATGTCCCAGATGTGCTCAATTGGATTCAGGTTTGGGGAACGGGCGGCCAGTCCATAGCATCAATGCCTTCGTCTTGCAGGAACTGCTGACACACTCCAGCCACATGAGGTCTAGCATTGTCTTGCATTAGGAGGAACCCAGGGCCAACCGCACCAGCATATGGTCTCACAAGGGGTCTGAGGATCTCATCTCGGTACCTAATGGTAGTCAGGCTAACTCTGGCGAGCACATGGAGGGCTGTGCGGCCCCCCCAAAGAAATGCCACCCTACACCATTACTGACCCACTGCCAAACCGGTCATGCTGGAGGATGTTGCAGGCAGCAGAACGTTCTCCACGGCGTCTCCAGACTCTGTCATGTCTGTCACATGTGCTCAGTGTGAACCTGCTTTCATCTGTGAAGAGCACAGGGCGCCAGTGGCGAATTTGCCAATCTTGGTGTTCTCTGGCAAATGTTAAACGTCCTGCACGGTGTTGGGCTGTAAGCACAAACCCCACCTGTGGACGTTGGGCCCTCATACCACCCTCATGGAGTCTGTTTCTGACTGTTTGAGCAGACACATGCACATTTGTGGCCTGCTGTAGGTCATTTTGCAGGGCTCTGGCAGTGCTCATCCTGTTCCTCCTTGCACAAAGGCGGAGGTAGCGGTCCTGCTGCTGGGTTGTTGCCCTCCTACGGCCTGCTCCACGTCTCCTGATGTACTGGCCTGTCTCCTGGTAGCACCTCCATGCTCTGGGCACTACTCTGACAGACAGACAAAGCAATCCTTCTTGCCACAGCTCGCATTGATGTGCCATCCTGGATGAGCTGCACTACCTGAGTCACTTGTGTGGGTTGTAGACTCCATCTCATGCTACCACTAAAACATCAGCCAGAAAGCATAGGAACTGAGAAGTGGTATGTGGAACCACTCCTTTATTGGAGGTGTCTTGCTAATTGCCTATAATTTCCACCTGTTGTCTATCCCATTTGCAGAACAGCATGTGAAATTGATTGTCACTCAGTGTTGCTTCCTAAGTGGACAGTTCGATTTCACAGAAGTGTGATTGACTTGGAGTTACATTGTGTTGTTTAAGTGTTCTCTTTATTCTTTTGAGAAGTGTATATATAATATATCAATGTACATAGAACTATTGGTAACTATTGGTTAAACTTAAAGTTGTAAAGAAAGGGGAAAAAACTATATTCTTAACAATTCTAAACAAAAAATAAAAAAATAAATGTATATAGGGGGAGATGCTTCCAGATGGCAGCCATGTTGGCAGTGGAGGTTCCTCCATAGGGGCAGTAGGGGCAATGCAAACTCTTAACTCGTCTTTGACAAACGCTCTGCTGGATAATTACAGGGAAATAAATACAGCAGAGAGAGGCAGCAGATAATTTTAAAGACACTATCTGCTGCCTCTTTTGTAGTAATTATTTCCCTTTAGTTATCCAACAAGTCTACTGGAAAATGCTTATTGTTTAAAGAGATAATCACTTTATTACACATACCCCAGTTTTGCATAACCAACACTGTTATATTAATATACTTTTTACCTCTGTGATTACCTTGTATCTAAACCTCTGCAGAGTGCCTCCTTAATTTAGTACTTTTGACAGACTTACTGGTCAATGAGAACTCATAAAAAACTCCACAGGAGTGAGCACAATATTATCTACATGCACACAAACTAACACTGTCTAGCTGTAAAAAACTGTAAAAAATGTATGGTTTTTGAGTAAATAAGAGAATCAGATTTATTTTGGTAAAATTAGATTTTAAATATCAGTGTGAATTGATGTATTGATTTATGAATAAAATGCTAAGATTTTACTCAGTATAAGAGGTCTGAAGAGCGTGCAGTGAGTTATTGTCTTATGAAATATAACTTTAAATTATTGTTGATGGAAGGTCTCAAAAAGTGTTATAATTCACGGTGAAATTATTGAATTTCTTGTCAAGTTTAAGAAACGATCTGGTTCGTGTATGAAAGGGACAGTCTAGTCAAAATTAAACTTTCATTATTCAGATAGGACTTGTAATTTTAATCAACTTTCAAATTTACTTTTATCATCAAATTTGCTTTGTTCTCTTGGTATTCTTAGTTGAAACTAAACATAGGTAGGCTCATATGCTAATTTTTAAGCCCTTGAGGGCTGCCTCTTATCACATGCTTTTTAAATTGCTTTTCATAACAAGAGACTGATAGTTCACGTGGTCCATATAGAGTTATTTAAGATTTAGCACAACACAATACTAAATGCAACTCAATAGATTTTATATAGTCACAGTCATGTGATCAGGGGGCTGTCAGAAGGTTCTTAGCTATAAGGTAATCACTGAGGTAAAAAGTATATTAATATAACGGTTGGTTATGCAAAATTGGGGAATAGGTAATAAAGGGATTATGCATCTCTTAAAACAATAACAATTCTATTGTAGACTGTCCCTTTAAAAATAGCATTTACTAAGCTATGCTAATTTCTAAGCGGCCTTCAAGGGCTTAGAAATTAGCATATGAGCCTACCTAGGTTTAGCTTCAACAAAGAATACCAAGAGAACAAAGCAAATTTGATGATAAAAGTAAATTGGAAAGTTGCTCAAATTGCATGGCCTATCTGAATCATGAACTTTTAATTTCGACTAGACTGTTCCCTGAATGATCTAACATGCAACTGTTCACTACACATTTCTCAAATTGTGCATCATTTAGACAAATTCATGGCTTAAACATAGTTACCTGAAATATTGGTGGTTACATTAATTCCAGTTGCAGTGCCAAAGCCTTTAACAGTGCTAGCTCTTATAAGGAAGTGGTATGTGGTCCCTGGGTGCAACTGGGAGAAGACATGATGTGTACTATTCCACAGTTTGACAACTGTCTGGGGAGGTCCAGCAACAGGAACTGCTGGGTCAAAGGATCTGATACTGTTGTAGTTGACCTACAGGAAAACAGTCATTATAAAAATATATATATAAGAAGAATACAAAACATAAGAAGTTACTAGTGCTCTCGATGTTTGTTTCCCAAGGAGAAGGGTTCATTTTGGCCTGTGCTGGATCATTGGACAGTGAACAAACATAAATATATCATTGCACAAATAGGGGAGGCTGCAAGATGCAATAGGGTAGGACGTTCCATGCCATCCGAACAGCGTTAAAGTCCAGTGCTGTTAAAACAGCATGGAACGTCTTAACGGCGTATAGACGTTAAAGTGATGCATGCAGGAGTGCAGAGGCACACCTGAATGACTATAGAAACTTAAATATATCATCTACATAAAAAGCATCAGCTCATAAACCAGCAAAACAAATTAAATAAATAAATGAAGATGGCATATATAATACTCTAGATTTTGTAATATACATTTATTAATATATAGGTCTAGGTTTTTGTGTATGTGGGATATTTACACACAATTATCAATCTACAGAGAAACTGAAAAATGGTTAAAAAAATAATTGTATATATTCACACTATGTAATGCATAATGTTCAACAACTGAACAATCACTGTGCCCTTCACATAGGTACAATAACCTTAGGCTTGCCAGAATGTCCACAGTGCAATCTGTACAAGCTGACATGATTAATTATGACTAATACGTTAACAGAAATGTGTACAGAGGTACCTCATATTGAATGATAACACCATTTGGCTCAGTGGGCTCCTTCCAGTTCAGAAATATCTTGTCTTCAAAAGGTGTGCCCTTCAATGAACTAGAGGGAACAGGACTTGGCACTGCAAGAAAAGCAGAATGTTTTTGAGAGCATTACAAATAGAATAACCTATAGTCAAATAATAAAATAAAAAAATATTCTAAAACATATTGTATGTGACAATTTTGACCAATAACATACAATGATGAATTAAAGAATCTTAGGCCTAGATTTGGAGTTCGGCGGTAAAAGGGCTGTTAACGCTCCGCGGGCTTTTTTCTGGCCGCACCATAAATTTAACTCTGGTATCGAGAGTTCAAACAAATGCTGCGTTAGGCTCCAAAAAAGGAGCGTAGAGCATTTTTACCGCAAATGCAACTCTCGATACCAGAGTTGCTTACGGACGCGGCCGGCCTCAAAAACGTGCTCGTGCACGATTCCCCCATAGAAAACAATGGGGCTGTTTGAGCTGAAAAAAAACCTAACACCTGCAAAAAAGCAGCGTTCAGCTCCTAACCCAGCCCCATTGTTTCCTATGGGGAAACACTTCCTACGTCTGCACCTAACACCCTAACATGTACCCCGAGTCTAAAGACCCCTAACCTTACACTTATTAACCCCTAATCTGCCGCCCCCGCTATCGCTGACCCCTGCATATTTTTTTAAACCCCTAATCTGCCGCTCCGTAAACCGCCGCAACCTACGTTATCCCTATGTACCCCTAATCTGCTGCCCTAACATCGCCGACCCCTATATTATATTTATTAACCCCTAATCTGCCCCCCTCAACGTCGCCGACACCTGCCTACACTTATTAACCCCTAATCTGCCGAGCGGACCTGAGCGCTACTATAATAAAGTTATTAACCCCTAATCCGCCTCACTAACCCTATCATAAATAGTATTAACCCCTAATCTGCCCTCCCTAACATCGCCGACACCTACCTTCAATTATTAACCCCTAATCTTCCGATCGGAGCTCACCGCTATTCTAATAAATGGATTAACCCCTAAAGCTAAGTCTAACCCTAACACTAACACCCCCCTAAGTTAAATATAATTTTTATCTAACGAAATAAATTAACTCTTATTAAATAAATGATTCCTATTTAAAGCTAAATACTTACCTGTAAAATAAATCCTAATATAGCTACAATATAAATTATAATTATATTATAGCTATTTTAGGATTAATATTTATTTTACAGGCAACTTTGTAATTATTTTAACCAGGTACAATAGCTATTAAATAGTTAAGAACTATTTAATAGTTACCTAGTTAAAATAATAACACATTTACCTGTAAAATAAATCCTAACCTAAGATATAATTAAACCTAACACTACCCTATCAATAAAATAATTAAATAAACTACCTACAATTACCTACAATTAACCTAACACTACACTATCAATAAATTAATTAAACACAATTCCTACAAATAAATACAATTAAATAAACTAGCTAAAGTACAAAAAATAAAAAAGAACTAAGTTACAGAAAATAAAAAAATATTTACAAACATAAGAAAAATATTACAACAATTTTAAACTAATTACACCTACTCTAAGCCCCCTAATAAAATAACAAAGCCCCCCAAAATAAAAAATTCCCTACCCTATTCTAAATTACTAAAGTTACAAGCTCTTTTACCTTACCAGCCCTGAACAGGGCCCTTTGCGGGGCATGCCCCAAGAATTTCAGCTCTTTTGCCTGTAAAAAAAAACATACAATACCCCCCCCCCCAACATTACAACCCACCACCCACATACCCCTAATCTAACCCAAACCCCCCTTAAATAAACCTAACACTAATCCCCTGAAGATCTTCCTACCTTGTCTTCACCATCCAGGTATCACCGATCCGTCCTGGCTCCAAGATCTTCATCCAACCCAAGCGGGGGTTGGCGATCCATAATCCGGTGCTGAAGAGGTCCAGAAGAGGCTCCAAAGTCTTCCTCCTATCCGGCAAGAAGAGGACATCCGGACCGGCATCTTCGATCTTCTTCCATCCGGAGCAAAGTGGCAGGATCCTGAAGACCTCCAGCGCGGAACATCCATCCGGACCGACGACTGAACGACGAATGACTGTTCCTTTAAGGGACGTCATCCAAGATGGCGTCCCTCGAATTCCGATTGGCTGATAGGATTCTATCAGCCAATCGGAATTAAGGTAGGAATTTTCTGATTGGCTGATGGAATCAGCCAATCAGAATCAAGTTCAATCCGATTGGCTGATCCAATCAGCCAATCAGATTGAGCTCGCATTCTATTGGCTGTTCCGATCAGCCAATAGAATGCGAGCTCAATCTGATTGGCTGATTGGATCGGCCAATCGGATTGAACTAGATTCTGATTGGCTGATTCCATCAGCCAATCAGAAAATTCCTACCTTAATTCCGATTGGCTGATAGAATCCTATCAGCCAATCGGAATTCGAGGGACGCCATCTTGGATGACGTCCCTTAAAGGAACAGTCATTCGTCGTTCAGTCGTCGGTCCGGATGGATGTTCCGCGCTGGAGGTCTTCAGGATCCTGCCACTTCGCTCCGGATGGAAGAAGATCGAAGATGCCGCTTGGAGAAGATGTTTGCCGGTCCGGATGTCCTCTTCTTGCCGGATAGGAGGAAGACTTTGGAGCCTCTTCTGGACCTCTTCAGCACCGGATTATGGATCGCCAACCCCCGCTTGGGTTGGATGAAGATCTTGGAGCCAGGACGGATCGGTGATACCTGGATGGTGAAGACAAGGTAGGAAGATCTTCAGGGGATTAGTGTTAGGTTTATTTAAGGGGGGTTTGGGTTAGATTAGGGGTATGTGGGTGGTGGGTTGTAATGTTGGGGGGGGGGGGTATTGTATGTTTTTTTTTACAGGCAAAAGAGCTGAAATTCTTGGGGCATGCCCCGCAAAGGGCCCTGTTCAGGGCTGGTAAGGTAAAAGAGCTTGTAACTTTAGTAATTTAGAATAGGGTAGGGAATTTTTTATTTTGGGGGGCTTTGTTATTTTATTAGGGGGCTTAGAGTAGGTGTAATTAGTTTAAAATTGTTGTAATATTTTTCTTATGTTTGTAAATATTTTTTTATTTTCTGTAACTTAGTTCTTTTTTATTTTTTGTACTTTAGCTAGTTTATTTAATTGTATTTATTTGTAGGAATTGTGTTTAATTAATTTATTGATAGTGTAGTGTTAGGTTAATTGTAGGTAATTGTAGGTAGTTTATTTAATTATTTTATTGATAGGGTAGTGTTAGGTTTAATTATATCTTAGGTTAGGATTTATTTTACAGGTAATTTTGTTATTATTTTAACTAGGTAACTATTAAATAGTTCTTAACTATTTAATAGCTATTGTACCTGGTTAAAATAATTACAAAGTTGCCTGTAAAATAAATATTAATCCTAAAATAGCTATAATATAATTATAATTTATATTGTAGCTATATTAGGATTTATTTTACAGGTAAGTATTTAGCTTTAAATAGGAATCATTTATTTAATAAGAGTTAATTTATTTCGTTAGATAAAAATTATATTTAACTTAGGGGGGTGTTAGTGTTAGGGTTAGACTTAGCTTTAGGGGTTAATACATTTATTAGAATAGCGGTGAGCTCCGATCGGAAGATTAGGGGTTAATAATTGAAGGTAGTTGTCGGCGATGTTAGGGAGGGCAGATTAGGGGTTAATACTATTTATGATAGGGCTAGTGAGGCGGATTAGGGGTTAATAACTATTATAGTAGCGCTCAGATCCGCTCGGCAGATTAGGAGTTAATAAGTGTAGGCAGGTGTCGGCGACGTTGTGGGGGGCAGATTAGGGGTTAATAAATATAATATAGGGGTCGGCGGTGTTAGGGGTAGCAGATTAGGGGTACATAGGGATAACGTAGGTGGCGGCGCTTTGCGGTCGGAAGATTAGGGGTTAATTATTTTAAGTAGCTGGCGGCGACGTTGTGGGGGTCAGGTTAGGGGTTAATAAATGTAATACAGGGGTCGGCGGTGTTAGGGGCAGCAGATTAGGGGTACATAAATATAACGTAGGTGGCGGTCGGCAGATTAGGGGTTAAAAATTTTAATCGAGTGGCGGCGATGTGGGGGGAGCTCGGTTTAGGGGTACATAGGTAGTTTATGGGTGTTAGTGTACTTTAGGGTACAGTAGTTAAGAGCTTTATAAACCGGCGTTAGCCAGAAAGCTCTTAACTCCTGCTATTTTCAGGCGGCTGGAATCTTGTCGTTAGAGCTCTAACGCTCACTTCAGAAACGACTCTAAATACCAGCGTTAGAAAGATCCCATTGAAAAGATAGGCTACGCAAATGGCGTAGGGGGATCTGCGGTATGGAAAAGTCGCGGCTGAAAAGTGAGCGTTAGACCCTTTAATCACTGACTCCAAATACCAGCGGGCGCCCAAAACCAGCGTTAGGAGCCTCTAACGCTGGTTTTGACGGCTACCGCCGAACTCCAAATCTAGGCCCTAGATTGGGAAACGTGTAGTGCAAAAAACTCCACTCTCAAGCTGCTCACAGGGAACTATCTTATTCCAAGATAGTTAGAAAATGTTACAAAGTGGTATAGAGTAGTGAGGCGCTAATGTAGCAGAGTGCAAAATCAAAATAAATTGATAATAAAGGTTGTATTAATAAATATTGTATTAATAAAGAATGTAGCCTTCTGTCATAATTCAATAGTGCAAAAATACTGTAGTGATACAATTATGGGTTTCTAAATAAAATAAGAGGTGCAACCTAAATTAGTGAATAGACCTATACTGTGTGAGTTCTCCAAACTTATGGTTAATATACCAGAAATCCAAAGGGAATCTTCCCTATAAAACTAATTAGAAATATACACTTGATCTATTCAAAAGGGTGTATATTGGTTAAACACTTAGACAATAAAAGTGAGGGCACTAAAGAAGCTAAATGCGCTCTCTTTAGTGATTATATCACAATATCACCAGCTGATTCATTGTACTCAGAGGTATTTCACCCACGGAAACTAAACTTGGAGAGGAGATACATAAAAATATTGTATTGGGGTGACGTGCCCCTTTTATATACACAGTATATATATATATATATATATATATATATATATATATTGCTTTTAAGGATAACATTTTTAAGAATAATACAATGTATTTTTAAGATTTTCATGTGCTATTAAATCCCCATTTTTTTTTAGAGAAATGGAGTATCTTTAAAGTATAAGGTGTACAGATAATGGATGTTTATAGATGACATTTTTGCACTATTGAATTATGATAGAAGGCTACATTCTTTATGAATACCATATTTATTAATGCAATCAATGATAAATTACAGTTAAAGGGACAGTCAACACAAAAATTGTTATTGTTAAAAAACATAAGGTAAAAAAGCAGCGTTAAGAGGTCCTAACACTGCTTTTTACGCCCGCTGGTATTACGAGTCTTGAAGGTTTAGGGTCACCGCACACTTCTTTGGCCTTATCACAAAACGACTTACGTAAACTTTGTAAAGTCTTTTTTTCTATGGGACTTCCATAGCACTGATATTACGAGTCTGTCCTGGGTGAGCGGTACACCCTACCCTGTCAAGAGTCCTAACGCATTTAAAAGTCAGTAGTTATGAGTTTTATGGTACAACGCCGTAACATAAAACTCATAACTAAAGTGCTAAAAAGTACACTAAATTACCTATTAACCCCTAAACCGAGGCCCTCCCGCATCGCTAACACTATAATAAAATTTTTAACCCCTAATCTGCCGCTCCAGACACCGCCGCCACCTACATTATATTTATATACCCCTAATCTGCTGCCCCCAACATCGCCGACACCTACATTATAATTATTAACCCCTAATATGCCGCTCCGGACACCGCCGCCACCTACATTATATGTATTAACCCCGAATCTGCTGCCCCCAACATCGCCAACACCTACATACTATTTATTAACCCCTAATCTGCCGCCCCTAACGTCGCCGCCACTATATTAAAGGGCATTTGGATGGGCATTTAGCTCTTTTGTGGCCCAAAGCCCTGACCTAAAAATAAAACCCACCCAA
The DNA here is from genome assembly GCF_027579735.1 of Bombina bombina. Lineage (NCBI taxonomy): Eukaryota > Metazoa > Chordata > Amphibia > Anura > Bombinatoridae > Bombina > Bombina bombina. Next base: position 648,914,022 of record NC_069502.1, on the reverse strand, counting down.
TACACCCTTAAAAAAAACCTAACACTAACCCCCTGAAGATCGACTTACAGTTCTGAAGACCGGACATCCATCCTCAAGGAAGTGGCAGAAGTCTTCATCCAAGCCGGGAGAAGTCTTCATCCAAGCAGGGAGAAGTCTTCATCCAGACGGGCAGAAGTCTTCATCCAGACGGCATCTTCTATCTTCAAGACATCCGACGCGGAGCGGCTCCATCTTCAAGACATCCGACGCGGAGCATCCTCTTCATCCGATGACTAAAGCTGAATGAAGGTACCTTTAAGTGACGTCATCCAAGATGGCGTTCCTTAGATTCCGATTGGCTGATAGAATTCTATCAGCCAATCGGAATTAAGGTAGAAAAAATCCTATTGGCTGATGCAATCAGCCAATAGGATTGAAGTTCAGCCAATCGGAATCTAAGGGACGCCATCTTGGATGATGTCACTTAAAGGTACCTTCATTCAGCTTTAGTCGTCGGATGAAGAGGATGCTCCACGTCTGATGTCTTGAAGATGGACCCGCTCCGCGTCGGATGGATGAAGATAGAAGATGCCATCTGGATGAAGACTTCTGCCCGTCTGGAGGACCACTTCGCCCGGCTTGGATGAAGACTTCTCCTGGCATCGTTGAGGACTTCGGCCCGGCTTGGATTAAGACTTCTCCCAGTAATTCGATCTTCAGGGGGTTAGTGTTAGTTTTTTTTTTTTGGAAAATAATTCTTTTTTATTGAGGTAAGAGAACAAAGAATATCAACATAATAAATATGTCTTGACATATAGTAGAGTCAGTATTAGCAATAACACAATGCTCATAGAGAAGATATGCATAAACTCAGATATTAAAATACAGATATCATCATCATAAGTTTAGTAAGTACTCTGTAGCCAAGCTATGAACTAAGAGGCGAGAATTTTTCATTATACAGAGAGTCACTTAGCTAGGCAAAACATATTAAATCTGAAGCTATAATCATAGAATGGAGTAATAATATATGACAAAAATTAGTGTCAAGAACATATTGTAATGAAACCTCAGGTTTTTTTAACCTGTCACCTAAAAAGAATAGGAATATTCCCCCAATTGCAGAACAATCTACCAGTGCTTAATCTGTTTTAGGCTAAGTGTCACAATATGGGGGATTAGCAACATGGGTTTTTGTTTTAAGGGAGGGGAGGAAATATCAGCGGGCCAGAGCCGCTCTAAATAAAAGAGGGGAATGGGGGGGGAGGGGGGGCCGAGCCAGTTAGGGTGTCCGTCCTGTGTAATTTTGGGTTCCTCATAAGTGATGGTAACTCCGATTAAAGATATATAGAAAAGAGAATAGAGATAGATACATGAGATGTAGGTGACTTTAGCAAGCGTCCCTCTCCTGGGGAAGCGCCATCTGTCGGCAATGTAGGTAAAGTGAATAGGGGTATGACCCGCAGGCAGCCAGTACCAGCGGGAAAGGGAGGAGAGGAGCCTAGTAGTAATAATCTTCAAATAGCCTACATAAATGTAGTCCAAATAACTGGAGGTATGAATACAAGAAGGCTGGTGAAATGTTCTCTGCTAATGTCCCAGTTAATTAGAGACAGTACGCACATAGCATGCTATGAAAAGCCGCAGATAGATATCAGGAGCCGCATTGTCCAGCACTAGGCTAGGGGAGAAAATGAACATCATGCAAACTGAGAATGGATCTTAAATATTAGGGCATGATAATCATCTAACAATATGTCACTAGGGGTTATCGTAGCCAGTCTGAAATAGAAATATACTATGATGAATACCGACATATTTAACTAACCCTTTGAGTTCAGGTATAGAGAGCAATAAGGCATATTTCAGTTTCCTTTCCTCCATTCCCTTTTGTAAATGTGGGTCAGCCAATTTTACAGACCTAAACTTTGTGCAAAACTGCAGGGAAATACAAGGGATGGCTTTTAGTAATTTAGGTGTGTTGGGTATAGAATAGGGAGGGGGTGATACTATATATACTTATATATGGGAGAGGAGAAAATGATAAACATAAAACAGCTTTTGATATATGGGTTTTAGAAAGGGTGCAATGCTCATGGTATAAGATAGAAAATGCAGCGCTTAGTATGAATGTAAAAGAGTGATAAAAATTATTCTGAACTGGAGCTCTCGTTAGGCTGACATGCGAATAGGCTGTTTATGGCTATGAAGTGAATGTATAGTAATTGTGATACTCTAGCAAAGGGACTAAAAATATACTAGTAGGGCAGGGAGTAGAGACCAGCCAAGGAATAGTTATTGTATAACTGTATTTTAGATAATATTAAATCATAGGGATTAAAAGTGTAGCTTATGGTTAAATTACTATGTGGCAAGATGTGGGGCGGGGGACATGCCAGTCAAGGGATAGTCCCTATGGGGTTGTGTTTTAGATAGTGTTAAACCGTAAAGATTGAAAGTTTAGCTTATGGCTACATTTCTATTGTGACATGACAGCTGCCACATCCAAATTTTGTGACTCTCCTAAAATGCCTTAAAAATGTATAGCTAATAGGGGTACCATGTTTCAGGCTTGGGTGAATTGTGCATAACAGATACTGTACATCAGATGGAAGGGGAGGTCAGTATGAGCTAAAAGGGATCATACAAATATGAGCCAATCACAAGTCCCAGAATGTTGTTTAGTATGTCATATAGTATATCTGTAAGGCTCTTGATAAAAGTGAGATAGGCTATACAAAAACAAAGTACAGGCCTATGCTGCCTGATGGAAGGTGACTATAACAAAAACCTCCCTCCAGGTCAGTAGAGGGTGATCTAAACTAACACATTCACAATTTTAGGTTATATGATAACAAGTAATTGAAAACTCAGGAACATCAAACAGGAGACATTATTCATACAGTATACATAACAATGATAACCTTTTATACTAGAACAGGTGGTATCTAGTGGATCTTAGAAAAATTAGTAGGCTGTAAGGGGGAGGTTGCAAACCCTCACACGGCACTCTCTGCTATAATACAAAAGAAATGGTGGGATAAGAGAAATTATTAATGACGGTAATAAACTTATGGGGAACATAACAAATATAGTCTCCTTGGAGCATATGAGAGATGGCCAGAGAGAAACTGATAATTTAAATAATTAAGACACCACCGGAGCCAGTCTAGTGTCCATGTCATATAGATAAATGTCCTCTTTAGCCCACACCAATTTTCTTATCAGACTGAGGATCCCTGACGTATCCAAAGCCTAACCTGTAGTTGGATATGATCTGAAGGGCTCCGGAGGCTCTTATTCACAGAGCCAGTAGTTGTCTCCATCCTCTTGACACTACCAAGTCTCTTAGGTGGTGTGCGGTTATCCGGAGGGTCAGTGGGCATTGCCGCTGCAACAGTGTTAAGCTGCTCTCATGTGGGAGCCATACTAGGATAATTGGGCCAGGAGAAGCTGAAACTGAATACCTGCGCTGAAACAGACCTGAGTCTATAGCTGAGATCTCTCCATTGTCTCGATCGGTCTGCACCTTTGAGTTAGGGGTAGGTAATACTTGAGCCAAATTTAAGTGTTCCTTATTTTCGAGATGCAACTTGCTCTGAAACTGAGACTGGTGTCTCCCAGCGACCGGCCGCTTCGCCAGGAGACCAGATGATAACCAGATAAAGTCTATGGGGAAGACACTGACAGCGCTTAACTCTGAGTTGTAATCCAAGGGCGTCCCTACCCGGTCCTGCAAGACAGAGCTGCCGTGTGAGTTAACTATGGGAGTCAGTGGCTCTAGGGCACTCGCTGATGGGTTGTCTTCCTCCATGGCGTCCCGTAGTCTGGAGGAAGCCTGTTCTAAGAGATACTCCGTATCTCCTGTGGATATATCGCTCCGTTTGTTGTGGAGAATTGTAGCAAGAGAGTCAAACTGTCTCTCCATCTTGTTGGTCAATAACCGTAATATCTCCACTGCTGTAACAGACATCATGAAGTATGAGCTGACACCCTATTTACCGATTAAAAGCTCCTCTTTAAGTATGTGCCTCACGATATCCTTGGGGGCCTGGGAGTAGGCAATGTAGTTTTGCTGCGGTATTCAAGGACAGTCAGTCTGCCTACGGCGGTGAGCTCCACGCGGTCTGCAAGATGGCCGCCACTGAAATGGGTTGAGTGAGAGTTGTGGGGAATGGAAAAAGCCCTGTGTAGTCGAGTTGAAGTCCCTCAAACAGTTTCAGGTCCTGTAGCATTTATCTCCCTAATATTAGAGACAGATTACTTGAGTTCTTGGGCAGGTCTGAGCAGTCTAGGTAATAAATAAAGATAGTATGTGAGCAGAGCTCTTTAGATGTGCGACCGCTCAGGAGCCTGGCTGACTCCGCTGCAATAGAGCTAACTGCCCTTTTAAGGGCAATGCCCATCCAAATGCCCTTTTCAGGGCAATGGGGAGCTTAGGTTTTTTTTAGATAGTATTTTATTTGGGGGGTTGGTTGTGTGGGGGTGGGTGGTGGGTATTACTGTTGGGGGGTTGTTGGTATTTTTTTTTTACAGGTAAAAGAGCTGATTACTTTGGGGCAATGCCGCGCAAAAGGCCCTTTTAAGGGGGGGACTTTTTTAATTTAATAGGGCTATTAGATTAGGTGTAATTTGTTTATTATTTTCTGTAATTTAGTGTTTTTTTTGTAATTTAGCTAATTTAATTTAGGTAATTGTATTTAATTTAGTTAATTTATTTAATTATAGTGTAGTGTTAGGTGTTCGTGTAACTTAGGTTAGGTTTTATTTTACAGGTACTTTTGTATTTATTTTAGCTAGCTAGTTATTAAATAGTTAATAACTATTTACCAACTATTCTACCTAATTAAAATAAATACAAACTTGCCTGTAAAATGAAAATAAACCCTAATGTAACTATTAGTTATATTGTAGCTATCTTAGGGTTTATTTTACAGGTAAGTATTTAGTTTTAAATATGAATAATTTAGTTAATGATAGTAATATTTATTTAGATTTATTTAAATTATATTTAAGTTAAGGGGTGTTAGGGGTAGACTTAGGTTTAGGGGTTAATAACTTTAATATAGTGGCGGCAACTTTGGGGCGGCAGATTAAAGGTTAATAAATAGTATGTAGGTGTCGGCGATGTTGGGGGCAGCAGATTAGGGGTTAATACATATAATGTAGGTGGTGGTGGTGTCCGGAGCGGCAGATTAGGGGTTAATATTTATAATGTAGGTGTTGGCGATGCCGGGGGTGGCAGATTAGGGTTAATAAGTGTAAGATTAGGGGCGTTTAGACTCAGGGTTCATGTTAGGTGTAGACATAACTTTTATTTCCCCATAGGAATCAATGGGGCTGTGTTACTGAGTTTTATGCTGCTTTTTTGCAGGTGTTAGACTTTTTTTCAGCCGGCTCTCCCCGTTGATACCTATGGGGAAATCGTGCACGAGCACGTACGACCAGCTCACCGCTGACTTAAGCAGCGCTGGTATTGGAGTGCGGTAATGAGCAAAATTTTGCTCAACGCTCACTTCTTGTCTTTTAACTACGGGTTTCTGAAAACTCATAATACCAGCGCTGCATGTAAGTGAGCGTTGTGGGAAAACTGCTTGTTAGCACCGCATAGCCTCTAATGCAAAACTCGTAATCTGGGCCTTGGTTTGGTTATATTAATATACTTTATAACCTTTAAAGGGACACTGAACCCAAATGTTTTCTTTTGTGATTCATTTAGAGCATGGAATTTTAAGCAACTTTCTAATTTACTCCTATTATCAAACTTTCTTCATTCTCTTGGTATCTTTATTTGAAAAGCAAGAATGTAAGTTTAGAAGCCAGACCATTTTTGGTGAGCAACCTGGGTTGTTCTTGTTGAATGGTGGATAAATTCACGCAGCAATAAACAAGTGCCTTTCCAGCGACCTGAACCAACATTTGGCTGGCTCCTTAGCTTAGATGCCTTCTTTTTCAAATAAAGATAGCAAGAGATCGAAGAAAATCTGATAATAGGAGTAAATTAGAAAGTTGCTTAAAATTGCATGCTCTAACTGAATTGCACAATTAATAATGTGGGTTCAGTGTCCCTTTAAGCCTCGAAATTTCTGTCTGTTTCTAAGTCATTAAAGACCCCTTCATTACATGCTTTGTTTTAGCTTTTCACAACAGGGGAGTGCTAGTTCATGTAAGCCATATAGATAACACTGAGTGCACGCCCGTGGATTCTAACACATCAGTAATTGGCTTAAATGCAAGTTAATAGATAAAGTCATGTGATCAGGGGGCTGTCAGAAGATGCTTAGAAACAAGGTAATTACAAGTGTATTACTATAACCATGTTTTCTGTGCAAAACTAGGGAATGGGTAATAAAGGGATTATCTATCTTTTTAAACAATAAAAATGATTGCGTTGACTGTCCCTTTAACTTACTTTTGTTAAAGAGACATTAAACACTAAATATATTTTTTAAACATAATATTGAGGTTATTCCTCACCTCCTTCTAGTCATGGGAGCCACCATTTTGAAATCTATGTTTCACTGCATTCCAGTGTTGATCTGTTTGCACTTATTCAGTAACTCTTCCTCAGATAGCTATAGTGTAACCTAGGTTCCATAATAGCAGCACCAATGATTAGAGGGAGGTACATGAGTTGTGTTATAGTCTCCCTTTAAAAGGAACTATAGAAGGTCATAGAAAAGAGGGAACTCTGCTACTATTTTATCTAAAAACTATTTAGGCAGCTTTAATGTATATTTAGCTTGTACACAACGGACTTCCAAGTCTATTTTAAAGCTTTCATAGCTATATGTAATTGAATCTGGAATCTCACACACAATTTTAGAAAGGTATAATTTTATACAATAAATACCTATAAGGAAATACTAGGAGAGTATGGTAAATGTGCAAATTCTTTCTAATAGTTCTTTAAATTTATGTATTTATCAAGCTCCATATTTGTTTATAAAACATACACACAAAAGTATTTTCCTCAGATGCTTCTCAGTTTTATTACACTCTTATGAAAGTCTAGTAAAATGTTAAAAAATAGTTTTGCTAAAATTCTAAAATTGAGCGGCCTAATTACTGCTTCTATATACTTTCATTTGCAAGTTAATCCACCAAGTAATTTTAGCTACTGCTATTGAGGGTCATCAATTATTTGATCAATTCGAACCAAACACTGTTATGCTCAGTATTCTAATAACCTGGCAAATATATTCCACATCATCTTACGTATTAAGCATTTCATATTCTTTAATATATTAACCCTATCAACAGCTGATAAGCCCTTCAACTATGCAGTCATATCAAAAGAAAACATGATACTTCAATTGTCAGCTCAGGTTAAAGGGGAAGAGAAGTGAAGTGTCCTTTGTCTTTTCCTCTCACTATCTGACATGAGAATGTGGCGTAAAGAGGACGATACACAGTGACAGGCCCTGCGTGCTGTCCGTGGCATGTGCTGACGTGACCATAGGCACTTCTCTCATGTTGGAGCTTTTCTCTGCATTTGTCAGCAAGGAATTCAATGAAAATGTAAAAAAAAAAACAATACCTTCCCATACATCCAAAAATATCAGTTGTATGCTGTTGTATTCAAAGTGCTAAAAGAAATATATTTAGAAAAAAAAAAAATTAACACTAGAATTAGTCAAACAAAATTAATATTTTTCTCTGTGCGTAATGTTAATTTGCCTTGCACCCAAACTTGTCTTGGGATAACTGCCTAGGACTCTGGGGATGGTACAGCTACCAGTGAGTGCTATTGAGCACCCAGGGCTGTGCATGTTGCAGGGTTACAGGATGTGTACCCAGTGCAGTCTGAGAGTGCTGTCCCCTTCCGTGTTGTGTGTGTGTGTGTGTGTGTGTATGTGTGTGTGTGTATGTGTATATATATATATATAAAAAAACACACACATATATATATATATATATATATATATATATATATATATATATATATATATATATATATATATATACATACATATATACATATATACACATATACATACAAACATCCCTTCTTTCTTTCTTACAGCCAAGCAGCCACTGAAGCTGCAATCCGTTTCCGCCAGTAAACCTTTTTTAAATGTGTGAAGTAGGCATCACTCTATACAAGTCACATAAATCATTTTTGATAGACAAGTTTCTTAATGGGGAAAAAACAGAATAGAATTTAATAACATTCTTTTATCAACAGAATTACTGAAAACCGATTGCGCGCACATGATCACATGCCACAATATTAATTTACAACATCATGGAAAACGTAATAGTAAACTGTTTATTCTAAAAAAAAAACATAATTTATGCTTACCTGAAATTCCTTTCTCCTGTAGTGTAGTCAGTCCACGGGTCATCCATTACTTATGGGATATTATCTGCTCCCTAACAGGAAGTGCAAGAGGATCACCCAAGCAGAGCTGCTATATAGCTCCTCCCCTCTACGTCATACCCAGTCATTCGACCGAAACCAAACGAGAAAGGAGAAACTATAGGGTGCAGTGGTGACTGGAGTTTAATTTAAAATTTAGACCTGCCATAAAAAACAGGGCGGGCCGTGGACTGACTACACTACAGGAGAAAGGAATTTATCAGGTAAGCATAAATTATGTTTTCTCCTGTTAAGTGTAGTCAGTCCACGGGTCATCCATTACTTATGGGATACCAATACCAAAGCTAAAAGTACACGGATGACGGGAGGGACAGGCAGGATCTTTACACGGAAGGAACCACTGCCTGAAGAACCTTTCTCCCAAAAACAGCCTCCGAAGAAGCAAAAGTGTCAAATTTGTAAAATTTGGAAAAAGTATGAAGAGAAGACCAAGTTGCAGCCTTGCAAATCTGTTCAACAGAGGCCTCATTCTTAAAGGCCCACGTGGAAGCCACAGCTCTCGTAGAATGAGCTGTAATTCTTTCAGGAGGCTGCTGTCCAGCAGTCTCATAGGCTAAACGTATTATGCTACGAAGCCAGAAAGAGAGAGAGGTAGCAGAAGCTTTTTGACCTCTCCTCTGTCCAGAATACACGACAAACAGGGAAGAAGTTTGGCGAAAATCTTTAGTTGCCTGTAAATAAAATTTCAGGGCACGGACTACGTCCAGATTGTGCAGAAGACGTTCCTTCTTTGAAGAAGGGTTAGGGCACAATGATGGAACAACAATCTCTTGATTGATATTCCTGTTAGTGACTACCTTAGGTAAGAACCCAGGTTTAGTACGCAGGACTACCTTGTCTGAATGAAAAATCAGATAAGGAGAATCACAATGTAAGGCCGATAACTCAGACTCTTCGAGCCGAGGAAATAGCCATTAAAAACAGAACTTTCCAAGATAACAGCTTGATATCAATGGAATGAAGGGGTTCAAACGGAACACCTTGTAAAACGTTAAGAACTAAGTTTAAGCTCCACGGTGGAGCAACAGTCTTAAACACAGGCTTAATCCTGGCCAAAGCCTGACAAAAAGCCTGAACGTCTGGAACCTCTGACAGACGTTTGTGTAAAAGGATGGACAGAGCTGAGATCTGTCCCTTTAAAGAACTTGCAGATAAACCCTTTTCTAAACCTTCTTGTAGAAAAGACAATATCCTAGGAATCCTAACCTTACTCCATGAGTAACTCTTGGATTCACACCAGTGTAAGTATTTACGCCATATTTTATGGTAAATTTTCCTGGTAACAGGTTTCCTAGCCTGTATTAAGGTATCAATTACTGACTCCGAAAATCCACGCTTTGATAAAATCAAGCGTTCAATCTCCATGCAGTCAGCTTCAGAGAAATTAGGTTTTGATGTTTGAAAGGACCCTGAATTAGAAGGTCCTGTCTCAGAGGCAGAGACCAAGGTGGACAGGATGACATGTCCACTAGATCTGCATACCAGGTCCTGCGTGGCCATGCAGGCGCTATTAGAATCACCGATGCTCTCTCCTGTTTGATCCTGGCAATCAATCGAGGAAGCATCGGGAAGGGTGGAAACACATAAGCCATCTTGAAGGTCCAAGGTGCTGTCAGAGCATCTATCAGAACCGCTCCCGGGTCCCTGGACTTGGACCCGTAACAAGGAAGCTTGGCGTTCTGGCGAGACGCCATGAGATCCATATCTGGTCTGCCCCAACGCCGAAGTATTTGGGCAAAGACCTCCGGATGAAGTTCCCACTCCACCGGATGAAAAGTCTGGCGACTTAGGAAATCCGCCTCCCAGTTCTCCACGCCTGGGATGTGGATCGCTGATAGGTGGCAAGAGTGAGACTCTGCCCAGCGAATTATCTTTGAGACTTCCATCATCGCTATGGAACTCCTTGTCCCTCCTTGATGGTTGATGTAAGCCACAGTCGTGATGTTGTCCGACTGAAACCTGATGAACCTCAGAGTTGCTAGCTGAGGCCATGCTAGAAGGGCATTGAAAACTGCTCTTAATTCCAGAATGTTTATAGGAAGAAGACTCTCCTCCTGAGTCCATGATCCCTGAGTCTTCAGGGAATTCCAGACAGCGCCCCAACCTAGCAGGCTGGCGTCTGTTGTTACAATCGTCCAAACTGGTCTGCTGAAGGGCATCCCCTTGGACAGATGTGGCCGAGAGAGCCACCATAGAAGAGAATTTCTGGTCTCTTGATCCAGATTCAGCATAGGGGACAAATCTGAGTAATCCCCATTCCACTGACTTAGCATGCACAATTGCAGTGGTCTGAGATGCATGCGTGCAAAGGGAACTATGTCCATTGCCGCTACCATTAAACCGATTACCTCCATGCATCGAGCCACTGACGGGTGTGGAATGGAATGAAGGACACGGCAAGCATTTAGGAGTTTTGTTAACCTGTCCTCTGTCAGGTAAATTTTCATTTCTACCGAATCTATAAGAGTCCCTAAGAAGGGAACTCTTGTGAGTGGCCATAGAGAACTCTTTTCTTCGTTCACCTTCCACCCATGTGACCTTAGAAATGCCAGTACTAACTCTGTATGAGACTTGGCAGCTTGGAAACTTGACGCTTGAATCAGAATGTCGTCTAGGTATGGAGCTACCGATATTCCTCGCGGTCTTAGTACCGCCAGAAGAGAACCCAGAACCTTTGTGAAGATTCTTGGAGCAGTAGCTAACCCGAAGGGAAGAGCTACAAACTGGTAATGCCTGTCTAGGAAGGCAAACCTTAGGTACCGGTAATGATCCTTGTGAATTGGTATGTGAAGGTACGCATCCTTTAAATCCACTGTGGTCATGTACTGACCCTTTTGGATCATGGGTAAGATTGTCCGAATAGTTTCCATTTTGAACGATGGAACTCTTAGGAATTTGTTTAGGATCTTTAAATCCAAGATTGGTCTGAAGATTCCCTCTTTCTTGGGAACCACAAACAGATTTGAGTAAAACCCTTGTCCTAGTTCCGACCGCGGAACCGGATAGATCACTCCCATTAGTAACAGATCTTGTACACAGCGTAGAAACGCCTCTTTCATTATCTGGTTTGTTGACAACCTTGAAAGATGAAATCTCCCTTTTGGAGGAGAAGCTTTGAAGTCCAGAAGATATCCCTGAGATATGATCTCTAACGCCCAGGGATCCTGGACATCTCTTGCCCAAGCCTGGGCGAAGAGAGAAAGTCTGCCCCCCACTAGATCCGTTTCCGGATCGGGGGCCCTCACTTCATGCTGTCTTAGGGGCAGCAGCAGGTTTTCTGGCCTGCTTGCCCTTGTTCCAGGTCTGGTTAGGTTTCCAGCCCTGTCTGTAGCGAGCAACAGTTCCTTCCTGTTTTGGAGCGGAGGAAGTTGATGCTGCTCCTGCCTTGAAGTTGCGAAAGGCACGAAAATTAGACTGTCTAGCCCTTGGTTTGGCTCTGTCTTGAGGCAGGGCATGGCCCTTACCTCCAGTAATGTCAGCGATAATTTATTTCAAACCGGGCCCGAATAAGGTTTGCCCTTTGAAAGGTATGTTGAGCAATTTAGATTTAGAAGTCACATCAGCTGACCAGGATTTAAGCCACAGCGCTCTGCGCGCCTGAATGGCGAATCCGGAGTTCTTCGCCGTAAGTTTAGTTAAATGTACTACGGCATCAGAAATAAATGAATTAGCTAGCTTAAGGACTCTAAGCTTGTCTGTAATCTCATCCAATGTAGCTGAGCTAATGGTCTGTTCCAGAGACTCAAACCAGAATGCCGCCGCAGCCGTGACAGGCGCAATGCATGCAAGAGGTTGCAATATAAAACCTTGTTGAACAAACATTTTCTTAAGGTAACCCTCTAACTTTTTATCCATTGGATCTGAAAAAGCGCAGCTATCCTCCACCGGGATAGTGGTACGCTTAGCTAAAGTAGAAACTGCTCCCTCCACCTTAGGGACCGTCTGCCATAAGTCCTGTGTGGTGGCGTCTATTGGAAACATTTTTCTAAATATAGGAGGGGGTGAGAAAGGCACACCGGGTCTATCCCACTCCTTGTTAACAATTTCTGTAAGCCTTTTAGGTATAGGAAAAACGTCAGTACACGTCGGTACCGCAAAATATTTATCCAGCCTACATATTTTCTCTGGGATTGCAACCGTGTTACAATCATTTAGAGCCGCTAATACCTCCCCTAGTAGCACACGGAGGTTCTCAAGCTTAAATTTAAAATTTGAAATGTCTGAATCCAGTTTATTTGGATCAGATCCGTCACTCACAGAATGAAGCTCTCTGTCTTCATGTTCTGCAAATTGTGACGCAGTATCAGACATGTCCCTAGTATTTTCAGCACACTTTGTTCTCACCCCAGAGTGGTCGCGTTTACCCCTAAGTTCTGGCAATTTAGATAAAACTTCAGTCATAACATTAGCCATGTCTTGCAAAGTGATTTGTAAAGGGCGCCCTGATGTACTTGGCGTCACAATATCACGCACCTCCTGAGCGGGAGATGCAGGTACTGACACGTGAGGAAAGTTAGTCGGCATAACTTCCTCCACGTTGTCTGGTGAAATTTTCTTTACATGTACAGATTGGCTTTTACTTAAAGTACCATTAATACAATTAGTACACACATTTCTATTGGGCTCCACATTGGCCTTTGAACATATTGCACAAAGAGATTCCTCTATGTCAGACATGTTTAAACAAACTAGCAATTAAACTAGCAAGTTTGGAAAACACTTTTCAAAGAATTTACTTTCAAAATAAAAAACGTTACTGTGCCTTTAAGAAGCACACAAAACTGTCACAGTTGAAATAACAATGAACCGGATTAGTTATAGAGACTAAATTTTCACATTAAATCTATTAATATAGCCAAGGATTGCACCCACTAGCAAATGGATGATTAACCCCTTAATAACAAAAAATGGATAAACAATAAAATATATACGTTTTTATCACAGTCAAAGCACAGTCTCACAGGTCTGCTGTGAGTGATTACCTCCCTCAAAACTAGTTTTGGAGACCCCTGAGCTCTGTAGAGACGTCCTGGATCATGCAGGGAGAACAGGAAGACTTGTGACTGAATTTCTGCTGCGCAGTAAAAGCGCCAAAATAGGCCCCTCCCACTCCTAATACAACAGTGGGGAAGCTTACTAAACTGATTTTATACAAAACAAACGACAGCCATGTGGAAATTAATGCCCATCAAAAAGATTTTCACCAAGTACCTCAGAGAAAAAACGATTAACATGCCAGTAAACGTTTTAAATATAAATATATGAAATGTTCATAAAAAGCCTGTTGCTAGTCGCTTTCACTGCATAAAGGCTAAAGTTATATATGTACAGTATTTTCTTAGTGAAGTGCCATTCCCCAGAAATACCTCAGTGCAAACATACACACATATCAGCCTGATACCAGTTACTACTACTGCATTTAAGGCTGTACTTACATTACATCGGTATTAGCAGTATTTTCTCAGTCAATTCCATTCCTTAGAAAATAATATACTGCAACATACCTCCTTGCAGGTGAACCCTGCCCGCTGTCCCCTGTTCTGAAGTACCTCTCTCCTCAGAATGGCCGAGAACAGCAAATGGATCTTAGTTACGTCCGCTAAGATCATACACAACTCAGGTAGATTCTTCTTCTAATGCTGCCTGAGAAAAAACAACACACTCCGGTGCTGTTTAAAATAACAAACTTTTGATTGAAGAATAAAAAACTAATTTTAATAACCACAGTCCTCTCACACGTCCTATCTATTAGTTAGGTGCAAGAGAATGACTGGGTATGACGTAGAGGGGAGGAGCTATATAGCAGCTCTGCTTGGGTGATCCTCTTGCACTTCCTGTTAGGGAGCAGATAATATCCCATAAGTAATGGATGACCCGTGGACTGACTACACTTAACAGGAGAAAACAAGGAGAATCTCAGGACATGAGAAATGTGGCTATGAATTTTACCATTTTTTTTTTTTTTAAATCATTGAAACATGGAGGACCTAGAAGACACAATGTCATAAAGACTTCATAATTTTAGGATATCAGGGGTTACATTTTTTTTTTCTCTTTGCGTTTTCTTCTCTGCTATTTACAACTCTGTACCAGAACTATCTAAAAAGTCAAACTTATGGGACCACTGATTTTACAACCTACATATAGTTCAGCAAGATACAAGGGGGTCAATTATGTAGTCAAAGATGTCAACCCAGAGTGACAGAAAATAGTGGCCCTTATCAAGACACTAACCTGAGGTTGAACAGAGGTGACACTCTAGGATATCTTAAGACATGTTTTAATCAATTTATGTTACTGGATGACCAAATATATTATGTTTGGTATCAACAAAAACCCCATGATATTACAATGGGATTGCTTATAAGTATATGTGTACTGTATTTACATAACAAATATTATAAATTATCCTATAACTTCAGCCAGGATTTGCAATTTAGTTTTATGGTGTGCATAAAAACAATATATGGCTACCACCCTTGCAAATTTTGGAAGATGCCTGGTCAGAATTTTTTATTTTTTTTTAATGGTAAATTTAGCAAAATAATGTAATTATACATGGTAGGCAGCGCAAAACAACGTGACTATCTATTCTTTGCGACAGATATCTAAGCTAGAGCAGTATTATGTTCTGTTATATTTTCTAATTTTTGTTTTAAAAACGGTTGCTTTAGTGTTTATCTGTGTTTGTTAATGCACTGTGACACATTATTAAATGCACCTTTATTAAGTTTTAGTCTTTGTTGAACCACATAACCAAAGTGACTAGTAATAACAGTATTGTGTTTTTAGACTGATTTTTGCAAAACTGTGTTTGGGAATTTTTAAATCTGTTAGTCTGAGTTTTTCCTTAGGATTTCCCATATAATAATCTTAAGGTGATGGAAGTATATATAGTTTAGTCTGGTTGGCATTAAAGGGGAGTTTGGGCATTTTTCTGGGTTTAGTACAGGCTGTAGAAAGTTTGTTAACCCTTGCACCCACTGAACTAAGTACCAGGCTTGCCTAAAGTGGCTAGACTGTGACTAACTGGTTAAGGTGGAAAGGGTCAGTTAACCTGTTGTGACTAACTATTGATAATCGCTGGGTTGGTTAAACCCTGTACATCAGTCACAGAGTAACCTAATTGTTAGGAATTATTGTTAGCATAAGTAGCGCCATCTTGTTCTTGGGCGCCATTTTGTCTTCTGCATCCATCTTGTAATGATTAATCTTTTTCATAATGGGTTATTCTGTAGTGAGAAATATATGCTTGTCATTTTACTCTGCAAAGCTAGCTAACCTTGTAGATGTCCCTGGCACTAGTCCTGGAGGGTACTATCTCTATAAGATGTTCAAACGACCTTGTTGTTCTCGCAGATGCATTGCTTATTAGGACTATAGATATTGTTTAGAGCTAGTGAATTTACAGAATAACACTGTGTATAACTGTGTAAAATGACGTGGCCATAACGTGTCATCAAGTTAACCCTGTACACTGTAATTGGTGCCCATAAGACATGTTGTGTGTCTTTCAATAAAGAAGAATAGTTTTGGATCATTGCTGCGTGGTCTGAGTCTGTTCTAAGGATATCCTTATCAGATAATCTACGTCTGCTTCAGGTGGTACAGTGGGCCCGAGGCTTCGGCCTGACCTGACACTCCCCCCATGAAACCAACACCTTACACTAATATACTGCAAAACTGCTAAAATTAATGGCGGGCAACATGAAGCACTCAGATGCTTCTTAACCTCGAGTAGTACATGATGACCCATTTTTATACCGAGAGATCACATTATGCCAGTAAATGTACACCCCTTGTCTACAAATTAATTTACTGACCACCATTATTATGATGGATTATAATGGTTTTGCTGTGGGTTATGGGATATATGTATTAAGCAGCTTGAAGGAGTTAGTAGTGTGATACTGCTTAGCTATCCATGGACTAAATATAGTAGATAATGAGCACAACCTCATACTGAATTCCCAAGTGTTCCCACATATTCAGCTGTAGCAGTTAATATAGTTAGCTATATATCTAGTGCCCCCCACAAAACATCATATTTGCATAATTGATAATACTGATGAAGTACAGAACAAATAGGTATACAGAATATGGAGGTCAACAATGTACTGTATACAAACCATCTTCGTCTGTCTGGATTATGGTTTCTTCACTTTCCTTCCTTCCCTCTGGGTTTGTTAGGATCATCTTGAGGCTAACATTTGTGTAAGGGGGCAGTTTGTCCACAACATGCTGAGGAGCCTTTGGATCCATGTCCAGACAGTCAGCCTTGTTCATATTGTGACCTTTATAGTAGTGATAACAAATTGTCACATTGAAGGTGTGGCAGCGTGTGATATTGTAGCCAAGAGACTCCCAGTCAACAGCAATGCGCCTTGACTGAATTTCTGCAATCTTCAAGGTTTTGGGTGTCCTCATTGGTTCTACAACAGATAAAATAACAGAACATAAATAATAAAAACGATAACGTAACCTCACTAACCACTAAAGACAAATTACATGTATTCATAACATTACAATTCTAGTTCTGACTGTGCATTTTTCATAACCTGGATCTGTATTTTTTTTATTAGAATCTTTGTTCAACATAGCTTTTTTTCCATTAAAAGGCATATGAAACCCAAACATTTTCTTTCATGATAGAGCAAGCAATTTTAAATAA